>NC_134484.1:63173981-63443952 GCF_040206685.1 Ascaphus truei
GTGTGTCTCTCTCTCTCTCTCTCTCTGTGTCTCTCTCTCTCTGTGTCTCTTAACTGCCGTATACCTACACCGAAGTAACCTACCCTGCTTTCTTCCAGATCTGACTCAAGTTTCACGCGGGAGACATTGGAAAACAGGTAGGGAACACCTCCCCTCCAGTATAGTACCTTGAGGGACTGCGGATCAGGTAAGATCCCAGGCGGGATTGGTGCTTTAGAAATTGTGAAGAGGGGGCGTCCTGACAATGGTTAAGGGGTACGGAAGTCATTCACATCTGGCTTTTTTTGTTGTTCGATTAGTGAGGCCATCCCACACACACACACACCCACGCGCGTAACTAGGACTACTGGAAGTAAAGTATAAGTGTAATACAATAAATAAACTGTTAATGTAAAAAAAAAATTGTGTCCCGGTTTTTCATTTTCAAAATCTGGTCACCCTAGAGAGAGGGAGAGTCTGAGAGAGTGAGAGGGAGAGTCTGAGAGAGTGAGAGGGAGAGTCTGAGAGAGTGAGAGGAAGAGTCTGAGAGAGGGAGAGTCTGAGAGAGTGAGAGGGAGAGTCTGAGAGAGTGAGAGGGAGAGTCTGAGAGAGTGAGAGGGAGAGTCTGAGAGAGTGAGAGGGAGAGTCTGAGAGAGTGAGAGGGAGAGTCTGAGAGAGGGAGAGTCTGAGAGAGGGAGAGTCTGAGAGAGGGAGAGTCTGAGAGAGGGAGAGTCTGAGAGAGGGAGAGTCTGAGAGAGTCTGAGAGAGCGAGAGTCTGAGAGTGAGAGGGAGAGTCTGAGAGAGGGAGAGTCTGAGAGAGGGAGCGTCTGAGAGAGGGAGAGTCTGAGAGAGGGAGAGTCTGAGAGAGGGAGAGGGAGAGTCTGAGAGAGTGAGAGGGAGAGTCTGAGAGACTGAGAGGGAGCGTCTGAGAGACTGAGAGGGAGCGTCCGAGAGACTGAGAGGGAGAGTCTGAGAGAGTGAGAGGGAGAGTCTGAGAGAGTGAGAGGGAGAGTCTGAGAGAGGGAGAGTCTGAGAGAGGGAGAGTCTGAGAGAGGGAGAGTCTGAGAGAGGGAGAGTCTGAGAGAGGGAGAGTCTGAGAGAGGGAGAGTCTGAGAGAGGGAGAGTCTGAGAGAGGGAGAGTCTGAGAGAGGGAGAGTCTGAGAGAGTCTGAGAGAGCGAGAGTCTGAGAGAGGGAGCGTCTGAGAGAGGGAGAGTCTGAGAGAGGGAGAGTCTGAGAGAGGGAGAGTCTGAGAGAGGGAGAGTCTGAGAGAGGGAGAGTCTGAGAGAGGGAGAGGGAGAGTCTGAGAGACTGAGAGGGAGAGTCCGAGAGACTGAGAGGGAGAGTCTGAGAGACTGAGAGGGAGAGACTGAGAGGGAGAGACTGAGAGGGAGAGTCTGAGAGGGAGAGTCTGAGAGGGAGAGTCTGAGAGGGAGAGTCTGAGAGGGAGAGTCTGAGAGGGAGAGTCTGAGAGGGAGAGACTGAGAGGGAGAGACTGAGAGGGAGAGACTGAGAGGGAGAGACTGAGAGGGAGAGACTGAGAGGGAGAGACTGAGAGGGAGAGACTGAGAGGGAGAGACGGAGAGGGAGAGACTGAGAGGGAGAGTGTGCGTTTGTGTCTGTCTGTCTGTGAATGAATACAGACACCAACCCACAGTCAGTCACCCACCCACCCAAGTGTCAGTCACCCACCCCGTCACCCCCACACCCCCACACCCACTCTCTCTCTCTGTCTAGTTAAAATTATGCCCCCCCCCTGAAAACATTTCTGCGGACGCCCATGATTGTCCATTTGATGGACCTTTGCGGAGGTGAAGAGTGGGAGCGCTGGCGAGCATGCGCAGGTTGCGGGCTCGCATGGGGCCGTACGTGACACACGCCCTTATTTTTATCTGTGTGCTGGTGTAGGGATTTGTTGTCCTGTTAGGTCATCAATGGCCTGATTGCTGGGGTTCACTTTTCTGCCCGGAAGTCCAGGTTATGGTCAGTAGTAATTTAATTCCTGGAGCTAATACCAAAACCAACCAGGCCTCAGTTATAACCGATCAAAACTGGGCAGTATGTCACAGGACTTTAAATCTCTACTTCACAATACAGTTATCTCTTTCCCATAGTTAATAGAGAGCGTCCCTCTGGCATGCATGATGCAATGCAGAGAACTTGCAATCATGTGCAGTTGACAGCGTAGTTTTGCTATATTTGTCTTGCCCTGCAGAGCATGCAGTTACACTGCTGCTCATAGATTAAAGGTAGATCATTTTTTTTTTCATAAAATTAAAGCAGATCTACAAATTTCAACAGATCGTGTTACAAGCAGAAAAAAATATGCTCCATAAATATCACATTTCTGAAACAGAAGTAAAGGTGTCTTTAGTCAAAGAAATAAAACACGTTTTGTAATATGATCCTTTCCTGTTGCATCTTGTTATTGTCTTTGGTTTAATCTGTGTAAAAAAGCTAGAAGGTTAGGGTAAAATTAAAACTTTTTGTGTGAAATAATAGGAATGTAATCTTGTTTAGCACTAGCAGAGTAAAATTCATGGGCATCATAAATATAATTTACAGGAAGGATAATAAAATGTATGTATGTATGTATGTCTTTATTTATATAGCGCCATTATTGTACATAGTGCTTCACAGTAGTAGTACACGTGACAATCATATAAATAACAAATAATACAAATAACAGATCATGGAAATAAGTGCTTCAGACTTAAAAGTAACATTTCAAAACAGACTGACAAATATTTGTAGACGCATTGTCTTTCACAATTCTTTTCTATATAAAACAAAACATATTTAAAACTGAATTAAATTTCTCTAATAAAAGATTAATGTATGAATTGGGGCGTTGGGGGTCTTTTTAAAATGTATTGGGGTGGTGGGGTTCTTTTTAAAATGTATTGGGGCAGTGGGGGTGTTTTTAAAATGTAATGGGGCAGTTAGAGTCTTTAAAATGTATTGGGGTGCTGGGGGCCTTTTTAAAATGTATTGGGGTGGTGGGGTCTTTTTAAAATGTATTGGCGTTGCGGGGTCTTTTTAAAATGTTTTGGGGCCGTGGGGGTCTTTTTAAAATGTATTGGGGTGGGGTTTTTTCTTAAAATGTATTGGGGTGGTGGGGGTCTTTTTAAAATGTATTGGGGTGGGTTTTTTTAAAAAAAAAATGTATTGGGGTGGTGGGGGTCTTTTTAAAATGTATTGGGGAAGTGGGGGTCTTTTTAAAATGTATTGGGGAAGTGGGGGTCTTTTTAAAATATATTGGGGCGGCGGGGGCCTTTTTTAATATGAATTGGCATGGGCATTTTAACATGAATTGGCAGGGGCATTTTTAATATGTATTGACAGGGGCATTTTTAATATGTATTGGCGGGGGCGGGGTATTGTTATGATGTATTGTGGCGTGGGGTTACATGTATTTATGGGGTGGGGTTTTTGGTATGTATTTTGTGGGGGGGATTGAGTGAGAGTGGGGTAATTTACGGAAGGTGGGAGCAAGTGAGAGGAGAGAGGTCTTGGAATGGAGAGTTCAGAATAGTCAAGTCCGTTAGCCGTGGTCTGGGGTTGGAGAGATCTGAATCGTGGTGGTCCGTATAGCCGTGGTCTGGGGTTGGAGAGGTTAGAATCGTGGTGGTCCGTATAGCCGTGGTCTGGGTTGGAGATATCCGCAGAGTCGAGGGTAAGCCGGCGTCAGTATCCAGAGGGGGTTCAAAGACAAGCCGGGTTGGTACACGAAGAGTTAACTGCAAGAGAACACAGGACAGGGAGCAAGGCACAACGGACGCAGGAGCTCAAGGCTACAACAAGTTATGCTCAGCAATGACTGAGAGTGAGAGCAGGGTACTTATGGGGAACAGGAGCCAGTAGCAAGGGAGGCGGAGCGGAGGCGCAGCCTCCCGGAGGCAAGGATTGGCTGCAGGAGACAAGTGGGCTAACACGTACTTGTCAAGCAGCTGGGGAGCGGTGCACGCCGTCACGTGTGCGCGCTGTGCGTGCGAGAAGTGCGACGCAGACGAGGGGGCGGAGCTAAGCTCTGGCACACTATAAGATCTGCGTGTGCGCGCGCTCTGTAAGCAGAGCGGGAGTACGCGCACGCGCTGGTGCTAGAGCGGAGGTCTCAGAGATGACAGGTTAGGAGGGAACACATCGCAAAGGACGTGTTCCCTGATTCCTTACACTTCCACACAGAACTTTGCATCTTGGGTAATCTTCTCCAGCTATATAAAGAAACCCCAAGCCAAATCTTCAGCGATCGATTACAGGAGAACGGATCGATCTGCAACTTAGCTAATAACTTGTCAGTTTGCAGATAGTATTGATGCACATATTGAATGGGAAAAATAAATACAAATGTTTTTAAAAAGGCAGCTTGAACTGCAGCTTTAAAGGCAGCACAAGGTAATAGCTACCTAACGCTATACAGTAGCAATACATTAACCCTTTCTTAAAGTCTATTATCATGGTCATTATGAACTAGGATCAAACGGTAGATCAAACCAATAGTAATCCAACTTACCCTTACCGTTCGCTCAGACCCACCCGGGACTATTTTAAGTTGTGTTATGTCGGGGTTTTTCTGTGCATATCTATTTTAGTATATTACCAATTAAATTAAGATTTAATTTGTCAATAATTTTCATCTCGAATGCTCCTGCAGAGCTTGTCCTTTTGTGCCTTTATCATCGTAGTGTGAGGTAATTGAAGAACAAAGAATGAATGGATTCATGGACTTTCTGATGACTGTGTCAACTAAGGCTGTGTATAATTGTCGCTGTGCAAAGTGAATTGGATCCGTTAACATAGGTCACTGTTTAAGTGTGCCAGACCCGACTGTTAACAATTACATGAAGACTTGGAGTCTGTAACCTTTAATTGTATTGTGGTACCTGGATTACAAATGTTTTTTAACTGATCCAGGTGCTTGGATTAAGAAGATCAAAAGGGGTTTCATTACACAATGGGCTGAGTATGGACACTGTTTAAGTTGTTGAAATGTATTGAAATTCAAGTTGCTAACTTTAATTCACACACCACATACTTGGTATGTAGTGTGTGAATGAAAGTTAGCAACTCGATTTTTAGATTATCATCCTCATTGCCACATAAGAAGAAATAAAGGGTAAATGTTGATAAGAGAGAGTTAACTGAGCACATAATGTAGTATCTTATATAGATATATCTATGTTGCTATCCTTTATTATTGTAGTTATTCGTATACAGATGCAGCGGCCATTATTCTAACATTTCACGCGTTGGATCCCTTTGCTTACCGGGTGATGGAGCTTGATTTCTCTAGATATTCTCGCTTTAAAACGCGAGATTAGTAGTGTTTTGATCAAGTGCAGAAAATAGCATTTTAGCGTTGTCTGCAATACCGTCCAGAAACTGAAGTGGGCGATCGCGAGTTGTCTTAAAGATCTAAATTCAATTCAACTTGTAATTTATTGCCGTACAGTACTTCAATTGTGTGTAATTGTAATTAGAATTATAACGTTATGAACGTTGCGTTCATACAGCATACATGGGAAAGAAGTCTTTTCTGAGGCTCCTTAGCCAAAAATACAAAAATTCAATGTCGCCTCCCTCTTCTGCCGAATGTAAAATATGTTTTCCGTGAATGAGTGTTTCTCAAGTTGGAACCTTGTTAAAACCGTAAAAACATGAACACACAAAAAAGTACAGTATATTTAAAGAATGAGCATTTTTATTTGGACAGGATAATAAAGATAAAAATAATAATAGAACAATACAATGTCGCCTCTTCTTCCGAATGTCAAATATGTATTCCGCAAATGAGTGTTTCTCAAATTGGAACCTTGTTGAAAAGCATATGCGTGTCATCACATTTCTGCGCATGCGTGTCTCTCAAATTGGAACCTTGTTGAAACGCATATGCGTTTAATCACATTTCTGCGCATGCGTGTTTCTTAAATTGGAACCTTGTTGAAACGCATATGCGTGTCATCACATTTCTGCGCATGCGTGTCTCTCAAATTGGAACATTGTTGAAACACATATGCGTTTAATCACATTTCTGCGCATGCGTGTCTCTCAAATTGGAACCTTGTTGAAACGCATATGTGTGTCATCACATTTCTGCGCATGCGTGTATGGCAAATTGGAACCTTGTTGAAACGCATGTGCGTGTCATCACATTTCTGCGCATGCGTGTTTCTCAAATTGGAACCTTATTGAAACATATATGCGTGTCATCACATTTCTGCGCATGCGTGTTTCTCAAATTGGAACCTTGTTGAAACGCATATGCGTGTCAACACATTTCTGCACGTGCGTGTCCTGATGTTCCTAATTAAAATACTATACAGTAAGATACAGTGCATTTCCTCAGAGTCACTAGATACTGTATCTGCTAAACCAGGGGTGAGCAAACTTTTTATGCCGAGCCCCCCTTTTCATCCATAAAAATTTTCGCCCCCCAAAATCACATGAAAAAAAAAAAAACCTTTATTAAACGGTATACAATATAAATCCAAATATGTTTAAATACTTACATATTTCAACATCTCGCGCTTGCAAAATTAAGCTGCGTCCACGCTGCCGCTGAGAGCGGTGACATCACCAACTCTCCAAGCATGAGCACAGGGTGTCCTGCATAATTTTGCAAGCGTGGATCGGGGCTATTTGTGTGTGTTTGTGTGTGGCTGTGTGTGTGTGTATTGACTGCTGCTGAGCGCACTTCAAAGTCAATTTTGTTTGTCTCCCCAAGCACCAAGCTTGGGAGAGCGTACGTGCACAAAGGCAATCCTTTGGAGGGGGCATTCATCCACCTCTTTGCCACCTCCCTTCCCTCTCCCCCCCCCCTTTTTTTTTTCCTTCCCCTCCATGCTTTTTGTCTTGCTATCCCCATTGTCATCCACACTCCTAACTACAGTATTATTTTTTTTTTTCCGTTTTCAATGTTGTGTTTTCACTTTCTTTTTTATTATTTCTGTACATTCATAGTATGATTGATATAGTGGCAGCCTACCCTTTCACTTGCAGAGGATCGCAGTGAAGCAGGTTGCCAGCGGAGGAGAGCAGGAACACAGCGCTATTGCAGGGCAGACACCGAAGGAGGGGCGTTTGACTTCACCGTGCTCGGGCGTGCTCCTCCCCGTACCTCCAAAGCCCCTGCGCGTGCGCTCACACACCATCACGTTGCCGCCACCTGCACTATCTTGTTCAGCCACCCGCACACATCTTCGGCTGCCCGCCCGTGCACATCTTCTTGGCCGCCCCTCGCACACAGCTTTTGCGTCCTCCCGCGCACAGCGTCTGCCGGCCCGCGCACCCAGTTTTCGGCGCACGCCGCCTGCGCCCCCCTAAATAATCTTGCGCCTCATTGCCCCCCCAGTTTGCGCACCACTGCATTACAACACACACCCTCTCAATCAATCAGTCCCCACATACACACACTCACACTCACCACATACACTCAATCCCCACACACTCACACACTCAATCCCAACACACACAATCCCCCCACACACACACTCAATCCCCACACACACAATCCCCACACACACACACTCAATCCCCACACACTCAATCCCCAAAAACACACTCAATCCCCACACACTCAATCCCCCTCCACACACACTCAACCCCCCCAACACACACAACCCCCCCCCCACACACACACACACACAATCCCCCCACACACACAATCCCCCCCCACACACACACACAAACTCAATCCCCTCACACACACAAACTCAATCCCCCCCCCCCACACACACACAAACTCAATCCCCCCACACACACAAACACACACTCAAATCCATACACACACACACACACACACACATACTTTCACCTGGGGGGACGACATGCTCCGATACAAGAAAGGATACAGAATTTTACAGATCCCATGCTGGTTAGTTATCTCGGGCCTTGGTTTAGCAAAAAGCACTGCCAGCTATCATGCACATGGTAAGGCAAAAAGTGTAAAGCGGAGTCCCCCAGTCACAACATTCTGTAATTACTGTATAACAGTACTTGTATGTGCTTGTTGCAAATCCAAATGCATATTTTTGGTTAGTTATTTTCTTTTTTTGTGCCTAACAAATTGGTCTCTTTTCCTTGCTGTAGGACAGCAAAGCGTCTTCATAATAAAATGCATATTTGTGTTTAGTTATTTTCTTTTCATTTATTTTAGAATACTGTATACAAATCCATGTATTTGTTTTGAGTTATTTTTGGGCCTCACAAATTGTTCTTTTTTCCTTTAAACTGTAGGACAGCAAAGCGTCTTGCATATTAAAATGCATATTTGTGTTTAGTTATTTTTGTTTCATTAATTTTAGAATACTGTATACAAATACATGTATTTGTTTTGACTTAACAAATTGTCTTTATAGACTTTGCCTAACAAATTGTTCTCTTTTCCCTCAAACTGTAGGACAGCAAAGTGTCTGGTGGATGAAATCAGCAAGGCTAATGATGAGCCCTGCGCAGAGACAGTCAAAACTATTCTAGAGAAGAGTAACAATATCACAGCATCTGAGACCAGCATCAGGTTAATGAGACGCCAATTGGGATGGAAATATGGATGTGTAATGTAAGTGCTTTACTGAAGGGTAAGTAACAAAGAGGCAAGAACCCACTATAAGCACTCAATACCCCCTGATGTATAATGTGAATGTTAAAAATAATTTTTAATGCTATACTAATTAAAATAATGGGTGTTAAAATTCAACAAATGACACACATATATGATACCCTATGATGAATATATATGATATTCCGGGTAACTAAGTAAGGCGACAATTTGAGGTTAATTGGATCAAACTGTCCCAGGGAGCCGGTATACAGTAATCCCTATTAGTGGTTAATTAGGTGTACGCTGGTATCAGTGAGGGGCTGTTCAATACCTGTCTCAGACAGGTCCCAGATGGTGAAGGTGAAATGTGAAATGGATCATAATATGCTAGGTACAGACAAAAAGATCAGTATTTCAAACCAGTGTGTGCTCACTTTGCAAATCATAAATCCATAAATGGAAAGTGTAGACTCTCTCTACAATCCAACATGTAGCCACCTAACAGCAACTAGTTGACTCCTGAATAGTAAAGGAGTGGGCTGTTAAACACAGAACACAATGTGCAGAGGCTCATAAACTCCTATAGGCAGTGTGGTTGTCAGTATACCTGTGCACATATTCATGAATGTGCTTCCACTGTCAGGAGTGCTAATGCCACTATAAAACTGTGTATGATCAAAAGAAACCTATCTAGTATGCAGAAAAAGGTTTCATGGTGGATACATATAGTCACCTAACAGCAGCTAATTAGCTCCAAAATAGTAAAGGAGTGGGCTGTTAAACACAGAACACAATGTGCAGAGGCTCAAAGACTCCTATAGGCAGTGTGGTTAATAGTATACCTGTGCACATATTAATGAATGTGCTTCCACTGTCAGGAGTGCTAATGCCACTATAAGGCTGTGTATGGTGGAAAGAAACCTATCTAGTATACAGAGAAAGGTTTCATGGTGGATACATATAGTCACCTAACAGCAGCTAATTAGCTCCAAAACAGTAAAGGAGTAGGCTGTTAAACACAGAACACAATGTGCAGAGGCTCAAAGACTGAAGTAATGTACAGTATATTGCAATAGTATGCAGAATGACACAACAGGGTTGATACTGTACTACGGTGCAGTAATTTGGACAGTACAGCTAAAGTGTTATACAGTACTTTACTGTGAATAGATCAAAAGTCGCGAGACCTTTCAGGATGCCATCTTTTCTGACGAGACAATGGTCGCTCTTGAGAGATTTGCCACTTTTGCATTCCGCAAAAAAGGACGGCTACCTCTGAAGCCGCATCCTAAGCACCCACTGAAGATGCATGTGTGGGGTGCGATCTCTAGATGGAGACCTGGATGCATAATCATCTTTGAGGGTAAAATAATGAACAAAGTCACATGCAGTAGCCTTATGTACTGTACAACTGTAGTGTATTCTGTGTCCAATGTTCACCTTTTTCATAGTTTTTTCTTTTCTTGTTCCCGGAAATCATGGATAAAGTATTTTTTCAAGAGCACATTGTCACCCGTATTGCTCAATACATTAGACAGGATTTCCCATCTGGTGGTCACCGCTTCTTCCAGGACAATGACCCTAAACCTACCACCTGTACTACCTATATTCTTGCCAGCAGGATCGACTGGGTTAAGACGCCACTGGAGTAAGTGTTCCAGTGTACAGTAACCAATTCTTATTTTTTTAAACAGTTTTTATCTGATCAACTAATTTACCAGTTTTTTTTCCCCTCCCATTCCAGATCACCAGATTTGAACCCGGTCTGGCATGCGATGAAGCATCATATACTGTAAGAAAGTTTGTTAAGCTGTCCAACAGAGATGAATTAAGAAAAGGAATACTGAGTTTCTGGAACGACATACTCACCGTACAAAAATACAATAATTATATTGACATATTGCCAGCATTTTTCCCGTACTTTTATAGTGTAATGGACAGGCCACTGGCAATCATTAAGGTACTGTACTGTACAGTAGTAAGGTAAGTACAGTAAGTATAGTACAGGTAAGTATGGTACTGACAATAACCTGTTTCAATGTTAGCCTTATATTAAAGGTACGGTTTTGAACGTTAACCATTTTATATCTGTGCTTACTCTCCACTTTCTACAGTGTATATTACTGTAAGGAATCCACACCTCAGCTTACTGTTTACCTTGCCTTACAGACTTGTGCAGTCCTGGAACACTCCCCATGATATATTCTGCAGCTGTGCAAGCTATTACTGCAGCCCTAGCTTGGGTTCAGTCATTAGAGCAATGCTCTTACACGCCCCTTTAGCTACTGCTGCGGCAGAGTTTATTCGAGCATTTGCCCGTTCTCTGCCGCAGCAGTAGCCTGGCGCGCGCCCGAGAGTGACGGGCGCGCGCCGAAGCAGCGGAAGAGCGCCCTCCGATCGGGGCGCTCTCCCTACCGCTGCTGGGTCCGCCGGGTCCCCCGGAACCCCCTGCCGCTGTCCCGCGATCGCGGGACACTAGGGCTCCCTCGGGGAGCCCCTGGACGCGCGTGCAGGGGGCGCACGCTCCCGATGACGCGTGACGCGCGGCACGCCGAGGGGCGGCCACTAGCAAGCCGGGAGATTTCCCGGCTTGCGGTACCGACCACACTCGGATAAAGTGTGTCGGTACTGTATAGGTTCGCTGACCTTTAAATACAGCTTTCCCACAATGCTTTTTTTTTACGACTACGAACTGCGCAATCCGGATCAGCCTGCGCGGTCTAAGGTCGGTGCTTATACAACCCCACCTCAGCCACGTGGTCCGACCCTGGTTTGTGGCGAGCACAACCGTGACAATTACATACAGTACATACATTATTTATATTAGACGTGTGTATTACCTATTATTTATAATAATTAATTATAGTTTACAGGTATGGTTATTTATAGTTTATTTATTTTGTGTGCCTGTCAATAGAGTTACACAGTCAAGACCTTCAATTCCCTAATCCTGCAGCCTTTTTTGTTTGTTTCAACAGGCGATGAAGCACTACAGGAAGGGGGTGGGGGGAGTACAAGTTTATTGTACTGTGTGCATAATAACAGTCAATATTTTGTCCTAATCCCCCCCCCCCGCCCTCTCTCAATGACAAAATAAATCCTGGCACGTTTACACCGAGTGATGTGACTCAGCTAAATCCCTTGAACATGTTTCTGTGTGTGTGATATTTCTGACTTGCAAGTACCATTGGTTGTGAAGTCAGGCATGGAGAGGTGTTGAGAACACATCGAATGCTTTTTCCTTGGCTTTGGCTTTGGGAGGGTGTGGGTGGGGAAAGGTGCAATGAAGTTAAGCCATCATTGGCTAAAGCTGTGATCACAGTTGAATGAAAATCATTTGCAGTGTTTTAAAATGTATTAAAAGTTAGAACTCCCTGGAGAACATGTTTCTGTGTGTGTGATATTTCCATAAACTTATTGGAAGGTTTTGAATAGTATTCCCCCTCCTTAAAATAATAAAAAGTGTATGCCACCTCCTCAAGAAGTAAAAAGGAAGTGATTTTATGCATGTAAAAAATGAAAAAATATTTTAAAAATGCATCACATTATGTTTTCTTAAAATCAATCATTTATTAAGCCTTTGTCGAGAAATAAAAAAAAATTAAAAAAGAAAGATATGCCTTTATTTTTTTTTGTATATTTTTCGACTTGCAATTAACATTGGCAGTGAAGTCATTTTTGTGAAATCACAATGCAGGTCTTATCACCGCTGCACATGCGTGTGAAAACGGCAAAGACCTTTCTCAGCCCAGAATCAAAGGCTCAAAGATAATGTGCCTTTTTATTTTTTTAACTCACGTCGCATGGCCAGGCAGGGGGACGTGTTGAGAACACATCAAACGCTTTTTCCTTGGCTTTGGCTTTGGCTTTGGGATGGTGTGGCGGTGGGGAAAGGTGCAATGAAGTTAAGCCGCCTTTGGCTAAAGCTGTGATAACAGTTGAATGAAAAGCATTTGAAGTGTTTAAAAATGTATTAAAAGTTAGAACTTCCTGGAGAACATGTTTCTGTGTGTGTGATACAGTATTTCAATAAACAAAGTAGAAGGTTTTGAATAGTATTTTTGGGGTTTCTTACCCGAATGAAAAGTCTAATTACTGTACAATACTGTAAAATATTAGCGTGGCAAAGTTTTAAAAGCATGAAGCTGGTAATACTGACGGACTGTATGCAAGTAAAAAAGGCAACGTTTAAAAAAAGACTAATTAGAGTTCCATCGAACATCATCCTTACAGTATCTTTTGCTGCTCAATTTCAAAGTTTCTTTTCTGGATTTTTTTTTACAGGGTATGCTATTATTTCCGGTACTGCGCATGCGTCAACTTGTGTGCATGTCTACTATTATACTGTACACTACTGTTGTGTCATTGGGAATTAAAGCTAATACTGTATAGTGTAACACTAGTACAGTACATTATATTTACCTTAATTATAAACTTTGCCAACCGGGTGGAGAGGAGCCAATGTCAGAGGTGTATTGTGTGTAGAAGCTGCGGTCACTCATGTTGTCTGCATTATAGTTGACAGGTGACTGGTGGTAGTGAGACAGGGCCAGGTAGCAATGATTATAATCAGGCGGGTTCACTAGGTTTTCAGTGACGGTCGGCCAGCTATTGCAATCGTATTGGCAAGCCGGGGTGTATTGTGCGCAGATGTTGGGGTCACTCATATCATCTGCATTATAGTTGACAGTTGACTGCTGAAGCCGGTAGTCAGATGGGACCAGGTAGTAATCATTGTTGACAGGTGGGGTCAGGTAGCAAGGATTGTAATAAGGCGGGTTCACTAGGTTTTCAGTGACATCAGTGACGATCGGCCCGTTATTGCAATCGCATTGGCAAGCCGGGGTTGGTATATTGCGGGGTCGGGAAATACGAATCTTAAATGGATTAAACCCGACCTTTCTCCTTTTGAAGTTGCCACAAGCAAACATACTGGCAAAACCTGGAAGCACAGACCAATAACCCCTGCCATCTACCTCAGGAGGGGCAGCGCGAAAAAAGCAACCTCATTAGTTAAAATTTGTCTTATCGAATGCTTCCACCCACAATGGTTAGGTGAAAATTTGAAATAATCGTAGTTCTCAATGATATGATTATATATATCTGATAAAGTCGCCGTCTTATCTGTTCCAACATTAATTGTAGAAAATATTAGATATGCGTAACTGGCGTTCAGTTTTGAATAAAGACTTGGCATGATGTTGAGTGTACAGGTTAGGTCTATTCAGCAATTGTGCAGACATAGCAATTGAGAATAATGTGCCCAACATTGTGCTTAGATACTTAAATTATGAAAACGTCTAAATTTAATAACGTCTTCAGCGACCAAGGTCATTTTACAATGGATCACTGTGGTGGACTCTCTTTTTATCTGGGTTTTAAACACATGCAAATTGACACATTGTACATTACAGTAACTGTGCTACATTATACACTGGATAGTACAAAGGGGATTCATTGTGCCACCTGGCGGATACGCAAAGATCTGCACTTAAACAAATCAGAATCCAGGTCATTCAGACAAATCAACAACGCTAAACACAGGTGTGATTGGCCGCGTTAACGCTAGCACTCGCCGAGAATAGCGAGTGAATCACGCGTGGGATACAGCAGACTTTACAAAACATCTCTGAGATATGTTCGAATAACGGCCGCTGCATCTGTAGTGCAGCTCAGTATTAAATATTTATAGTGGCAAAAGAGCATACAATTTAATTATTATTCTAATTTTTACTTTAGAGGAGCCCCCGTTTGGTCGGTACCAACATATTTCAGTAGGACATTGTAATGCCAAAACAGAGTAGATAAGGATGGATCAGCGGTGGGAAACTGACAAAGCAAGGTCAAGATGGGAAATATATTTTGGTGAGGCCTGAAACGAGGAAACATGGAACATAAACTCTAGTGTACTATTGAAAATGATAATATTGATTAGGTGATGAGGCCTACAGTATGTGCATGATGAATATTTAGCAAATCGCATAGTAATGAATAATGTATACGGTTGATTGCTTTCATATATTACTTTGTAAAAGTTTTTTCCTCCTGCCGTTTCCATGTTCTTTTAGTGCTGTAATAAAATTCAAAACTAAGAAAGGCCCTACTTGGATTTGTTGCCGTTGAGCCTTTGGCTATATTAAATTGGTTTGACTTTTTCTGATGACTTCTACATATCCCTAGTGGACAGGGTGTGTCGTCATCTAGCTTGGCTATTGATTGATTATTGCTAATAGACAAGAGCATTCGTCTCCGACAGTAAGTACCATCAGTTAGTAACCAATAACAGTGTGAGTTAAACAGGCATCATTAAAGTAATATTAATTCCTATCTAGAAGTACCATATTGCCGCATATAATGGAGAAACCATATTAATGGTAGATCTCCATACCAGGTAGAAAATTAGTGTTGACCAGGCTCCTCGTTTGCACATTGAACACCACTATTAGGCATTGCCATTTGAAGTTAGCATTGCAGAAATCAGATTAAACCATCTTCTATCTCCTATGTAGCCATGTTTCACTAACTGAGTTACTCCAACTCTTTCTGTATGCTTATACTATAACAACTGTTTTGTAAATGTCAGTACTGTAATTCTCATTATGTAGTGTTCGTGTGCTGTTTTGGACTCATTTCCCTGCATTGAATCTGTCAGCTAACATTTTAGTCAGAGATTTCTACAAAATAAATTCATCATTATGGTACCATCTACTTGAACTAGTCGAAAGTTGTGGGGAGTTGAGAACAATCTTTTTATAAATGACTGCATTAAGCGTTCTATTTTATTGCTTTTGAAGAGTCTGCCTAAAACTAAGTTGCACTTTGACAATACGCTTAGCACAGGAATGTTGAGTACTTTTGGAATTTGGGGGAAAGGAATAAGATGTGTTAGCAGCTGCTAAAGGAAGCAGAGGAGACATTCTTTTGGGAGTCGATAATCATTGGTGCAAAGATTTAGGCTTATATTCAGCACAAAAGAACAGCCTGGTTTATGAACTTCTGTGCATTAAAAAATAAAAATAAATAAGTAGGCTTAATTTTGTATTGAAGCTAACAGGAAACATATAGCACTTGTATGGGGTATTATTAAAGTGTGGGATTACTGCAACGAGAATGGCATTGCATGTGTTGGGAATCATTTTTAAGTAACAATAACTGTTATGTAGTTTATAGAGAAAAATGATTGATGTTGTCCTCCTTGTTTTATGGTCACTTCATATTTACCATACATGTCTGGATGATTAGCATCATGCAGCAGATGGCTTTGTATACATAGTTAAGATCACTTTCTTGAGATGCAGAATATTCCGTTTAAATGAGAGGCGTTGTTTTATGGTTTAGGTTACTAAAGAGTGTCCATCAATGCAGTATCAATGCAATTAATAACATGGGTCAAGGATTCTTGATATCGATTGGAAATCCATTATATACTTTTAATTTTCAGTGACTATTCTATGATTCTGGAGTGTTCCTATTTTCCGTTGCTTGAGCCTTTGTGCCTTTCTATCTTTTTATTTTAATTTTAATGTAACTGTAATTGTTATGGAAGCCAATTATATTTTAAGGGTCTGCTTTCTTAGAACAGAAGAATCTTTATACTTCTACTGAGAATCTATATTTAAACATAATTGGGAGAGACATGGAACAATTGCTGCCTTAATGAAAGGGAGCGCAATCTTTTTTCCCTGCGCCCCCCTGCCGGCTGTTCCCCTCTCTGCACGCTCCCCTTACCTCGGCTCCGACGTCTGGGTGTCATGATGTAACGTTGCCATGGCAATGTGACGTCACATGACCTTGTGGCGTCACAACTGCTGCGCGGCGTTCTGCTGTGTCCCTAACACTAATGATGTCAAGTGGGGCAGTGTCCCTGTCTAAGGTCCTGTCCCTGTAGCAGCCACAAACTATACAAGGGAGTCAGGGCCTATCTAGAGCCTATGGGGGGCTCTGGCCTAGTGCAGGGGCCACAGACACATTGCACACACACCCTACCATCTCCTTGTCCCAGCTCTTTGGAGAGCAGGGGATTCGGGCAGCCCTATTGGCTGTTCTGAGACATGTGACTCCAGCTCCAGTGCCTTGTGGAACATGTAGCCCCCATGGAGCCCTTTGCCTTAATGGCCGCCACAATTGCTGTGCTTCTGCGCAGGCGCGAGCTCTGTGTAATAGCCGTACTTCCATCCCATCTGCCCATGCCCAACTCACACTGCGCTTACACGGCCAATATCAATAAGGCGGCGCCCTGCAAGGGGAGCCGCCGCGGACCTCAGCAACCCGATCGCCATCCTAAATGCTCCCTGCACTGCCTCAACCACCTCCCGCACTCGCCGGAGGCACGCCCCCCCCCCCATATGGAGGTAAGGGGACATAGGGAGCCCTATGTATTGTATTGTATGTCTTTATTTATATAGCACCATTAATGTACATAGCGCTTCACAGTAGTAATACACGTGGTAATCAAATAAATAACAGATAATATAAATTGTATTGTATTGTATGTCTTTATTTATATAGCGCCATTAATGTACATAGCGCTTCACAGTAGTAATACATGTGGTAATCAAATAAATAACAGATAATATAAATAACAGATCATGGGAATAAGTGCTTTAGACATAAAAGTAACATTTCGGAAGAGGTGTCCCTGCCCCGAGGAGCTTACAGTCTAATTGGTAGGTAGGGAGAACGTACAGAGACAGTAGGAGGGAGTTCTGGTAAGTGCGTCTGCAGGGGGCCAAGCTTTATGTATCGTGTTCAGAATATCCACAGTGCTATTCATATGCTTCTTTAAGCAAGTGTGTCTTAAGGTGGGTCTTAAAGGTGGATAGAGAGGGTGCTAGTCGGGTACTGAGGGGAAGGGCATTCCAGAGGTGTGGGGCAGTCAGAGAAAAAGGTTCAAGGCGGGAGAGGGCTTTAGATACAAAGGGGGTAGAAAGAAGACATCCTTGAGAAGAACGCAAGAGTCTGGATGGTGCATAACGAGAAATTAGGGATGAGATGTAAGGAGGGGCAGAAGAATGTAAAGCTTTAAAAGTGAGGAGAAGAATGGAGTGTGAGATGCAGGATTTGATCGGAAGCCAGGAGAGGGATTTCATGAGGGGAAATGCTGAGACAGATCTAGGAAAGAGTAGAGTGATTCTGGCAGCAGCATTTAGGATAGATTGTAGGAGAGACAGGTGAGAGGCAGGAAGGCCGGACAGCAGGAGGTTACAGTAATCAAGACGGGAGAGAATGAGGGCCTGAGTCAGAGTTTTAGCAGTCGAGCAACAGAGGAAAGGGCGTATCTTTGTTATATTGCGGAGGAAAAAGCGACAGGTTTTAGAAATGTTTTGAATGTGAGGGGCAAATGTGAGAGAGGAGTCGAGTGTGACCCCTAGGCAGCGTGCTTGGGCTACTGGGTGAATGATTGTAGTTCCAACAGTAATGTGGAAGGAGGTAGTAGGGCCAGGTTTGGGAGGAAGTATGAGGAGCTCTGTTTTTGCCATGTTGAGTTTAAGGTGGCAGAGGGCCATCCAGGATGATATAGCAGAGAGACATTCAGAAACTTTGGTTTGTACAGCAGTTGTAAGGTCGGGTGTTGAAAAGTACATTTGTGTGTCGTCAGCATAGAGGTGATATTTAAACCCAAGAGATGTTATTAGGTCCCCTAGAGAGAGTGTGTACAGAGAAAAGAGAAGAGGTCCCAGGACAGAGCCCTGGGGTACCCCCACAGAGAGATCAATAGAGGAGGAGGAGGTGTTAGCAGAAGAGACACTGAAAGTACAATGGGATAGGTAAGAGGAGATCCAGGATAGAGCTTTGTTACGAATGCCAAGAGTATGGAGAATGTGAAGGAGAAGAGGGTGGTCCACGGTGTCAAATGCGGGAGAGAGTTTGAGTAATATGAGCAGGGTGTAATGACCTCTGTCTTTGGCAGCATGGAGGTCATCCGTTATTTTAGTGAGGGCTGTTTCTGTGGAGTGAGCAGTGCGGAAGTCAGATTGTAGAGGTCTAGGAGAGAATAGGTGTTGAGAAAATGGAGCAAGCAAGAGAATACAAAACGTTCAAGGAGTTTGGATGCAAAAGGCTGGAGGGAGACAGGTCGATAGTTAGAAAGACAGGTGGGGTCAAGCTTGTTGGTCAAGCCCTTCGTGAAAAGACAAACATCCCCACTTGGGAACAACGTAACACACAACTACAACAGTTA
Source organism: Ascaphus truei (assembly GCF_040206685.1). Lineage (NCBI taxonomy): Eukaryota > Metazoa > Chordata > Amphibia > Anura > Ascaphidae > Ascaphus > Ascaphus truei. Next base: position 63,192,678 of record NC_134484.1, read on the forward strand.
TATAATAAAAAATGCAGTGTCATATGTACAACTTAACACATTGAATCGAATTACATCAGGTTATACATCTGAGTAAAAATGACAATTACAGAGCGTATTTTACTCCGAGACCAATGCTGAGCCTCATAGTGGGGTGCCCCAAATGAATCGTAGACTATCCGGTTGGGAGGGTACCTCATTCATTGGCTTCTACGAAGCTCTTCTTCTGCAACTCCCTCGGGGGAGTAATAATTGTACGCTTGAAGCTCAGTCTCAGAAATGTCTCTGGAAATTGCAAAGCAAGGACTCCTAGGGTCCAGAGGAGGGCTCATTGGAGCCGCCAGAGTATGTGTATGCAGCCTGGGCCCATTACCTGCAGCTCATTTGGGAGGTATGCCTTGATTTCTGGGTGCCCTTTGAGAGGGTCCTTCAATACGATCCTCGGTGGTTTCTATTACTGATTCTTCTAGCTCACTGCCAATAGTGTAGCTTCAATTTCTGGGTCATCATCCCCTACTTGCGGGATAGGCAGGAGATGATTGTGGTTCCAGACCTTATTCCGATCATCCCTGTCTCTTATGCCGTAGACCGGGAGGCCCGGCATCTGAGATTCCACATCGTAGATTCCATCACGCCAACAGTCGGCCAGTTTGTGTTTGCCCGGAACTCCTAAGTTGTGAAGGAGGACGGCGTCTCCAGGATGTATTTTCCGATGACGGACCTTATAGCCATAGTGCTGTTTGTTGCCAGCATTCAGATGAGCCAATGTCTTCTCTGCTAATTGATAGGCTCATTGCAGGCTTTCTTGGAGCTGCTGGACGTACTTGAAATGCAGCCTGTTGGGTACCCCATCGGTCGATACCCTCAGAAGTATGTCTTCCGGAAGCCGTGATTCTCGCCCGAACATTAGAAAGTAAGGAGTGAATCCTGTGAACTCGTGGTGGGTGCAGTTGTAGGCGTGCACCAGGGACTCCACATGCTTACTCCACTCACTCTTCTGAGACTCTTTCAGGGTGCCGAGAATGTCGAGCAGGGTCCTGTTGAACCTCTCCGGCAAGGCGTCTCCCTGAGCAATTTCAACAACTCCCTGATGAGTTTGCTTTCGAAGTCCCGCTCTTGATCTGAATGTAGGCGATTGGGTATTCCATAGTGTATGAAGTACCGCTCCCACAGATTCTTCACAACCGTTATGGCCTTCTGGTCTTTGGTGGGGAAGGCTTGAGCATAACGGGTGTAATGGTCTGTGATAACTAGCATGTTGCCGATGCCTCCGGCTTCTGGTTTGATACACAGAAAGTCCATGCATACAAGGTCCAGGGGACCCGAGCTCTTCAGGTGGGCTATTGGGGTGGCTCTGGTTGGGAGTGTCTTGCGTTGGATGTACCGAGAGCAGCGGCGGCAGTGGTGCTCTACCGACTCTTGCATGCGTGGCCAGAAGAACCGGCCCTGTATTAACCTGAAGGTCTTGTCCACGCAGAGATGGCCAGGTTCATTGTGTAGTGATCTCAGGACCGTGTGCTGCAGGTTTCTAGGTAGAACCAGTTGTCTTCTATCCTGGTGGTTATGGTATTGACCCTCCCGATAGAGTAGACCCTTGTCCATTTCAAATTTCTCCACTTCTCGCATTAGTATTGCGACCGTGTCGCTGGGAGCACATTTCAGTAATGAGGGTTTATTGTGCTGAACGGCAGGCGGATAGCTTCAGCTACCGGATCCTGTATCTGGTACTGCACTAGATCTTTCCAGGCAATGATCTTGTCTACAGTGACATTCATTTAATCTGGATAGCAATAGGTGGCAGGGATAGCCATGGATTGGCAACCCAGGGAGTCTGCAACCCTTAGTTCTGAGAAGGCTATTTTGTCTTCCATTATGACTGCGATTGAGCACATAGCCCACATCCCTGGTCCAGGGATTTCCTCCCAGAAGTCATCATCCATAGTGGTACTCAGTCCTGGGGCCTCATGCAGTAAGCGCCGATAAGGCTTTTATCGGCATTTTCCCGCCAAAATTGGATTTGAGATTCAGTAAGCGCCGATAAGTGCTCAAAATCGGCAGTTTTTGTTGCCGAAAAAAAATTATCGGCATGCGGCTGCCGATAACCCACTTATCGGCACTTTTCAGCAGTTTTTGAAATCGGCTGTATTCAAGTAGCCCCGATCAGTTTATCGGTGCTGATCGGCACTCAGAAATGGAGATTTCATCGGCAATTTTTCCCGCCAACTAAAGTTGGTAGGTTGGAGGGGAGAACGATCGGCAAGGTTGCCGGGACGGCACTTAGAAAAAAAACCTTATCTCTACATCAATGGAGTCAATGGAGCGGGGACTTATAATATTATTGTAGTGTTTACGTTCTATTGCTCATAATACAAATGTGCTTGGCATTACAGTGTCGAGGTCATTCACTTCATCGTGTCACCCCTTACGTTTATTATGTGCATAACATTGTACTTTTCAATGTTATGATGATTTGCGTGTCACATTAGTCTTAATGTTATGATGTGTCAAGGGAAAATCCTATACTCAACTCTTAAAGGAACAGGTCACATCATATCGAACATGTTATTTAAGTGTGCTTCAATTTATTATATGATGTAACACATTTCACACATCTAATAGATCCAGCGTATAGTAATGTTGGTATACATTATACAATGCTTGTAATGTGTAACGCATGATCAAACGTAAATGTAGCTGTTTGTTTTCATGTTTACATGACTTTTTGACCTCCCTCTTTTGATGACATCCGCAATTGGACACTCAATAACATTGCATGTTTACATTGTACACGATGCATTACAATCACTTCATGCTAACTTATACACACATCTATAATAGTTACTCATTTTTACACGATTGAAACTGAATCAATAGCAACTATCCTGATGGCATTAAATTATGCATATGCACATTAGAATAACTTCATGTGAACAGGTGACAATAACATGCCAAATTACACATGTTGCAACGTAGTTTCTCAACGTCAATGTCATGGTTGTATCCTAATTAGATGACTGAGTGTTGCGTTCAGAAGTGGTACATGCATTACACATTCCAGAAATACTTGACAATAAATGCTTGGACAAAGCTTAATGTTACATCATTCTCAAATATCATGATTGCCTGGTGAACAAACATAAATAATTATTTTATTTGCTAATGGATACACGTTGGGAGTGAACTACTTGGATATGTTAATGTAACACCTTGCACTTCAGCAAGTCACCTGACATCATCACATCACATTTAAAGGAGGGCAATTACCTGCGCATTCACAGCTACAGACTGAAAATTATGCAAATGTTTATGAGATGGAGGAACATTCTATTGGACGAGAGGCTTGCTGATGGAGAGGATGTCACAGGCCAAGGAAGGGACAGGGACAGAGGCAAGGACAGTGGCAGGGACAGTGACAGGGATAGGCACGTGGACAGGAGAGGGAGAAGGAGAGGTCGAGGGAGAGGGAGAGGGCAAGGAGATGAGAGGAGAAGAGAGAGGAGAGAAGTTGTGCCTCGTCCTCATTTGTACAGGGAGAGAACCCGGTTAGATGGGATGAGTGAGGAGGAGATTGTAAGTCGCTATCGTTGGAGTTCAGCAGCAATCTTAGCTCTTTATGAAGAGATACGGGGAGATTTAGATTTTGTGACAGCCAGAAGTCGTGCAGTCCCTGGGTTTGTTAAAATGCTGTGCTCATTACATTACCTTGCTTCCGCGTCATTCCAGACAACTCTGGGCATAGTGGGCGGGGTCTCGCAATCTACATTCTCGTGGGCCTTTACCCAGTTTCTATGTGCACTCAATAGATGCTCTAGGAATTATATTCATTTTCCTACAGAGCACACAGAGTGGCTGGAAGTCAGGAGTGGCTTTTATACCATAGCCGGGATACCATGTGTAATGGGTGCAATCGATTGCACCCATGTTGCTTTGATCCCGCCTAGTCAGAGTGAGCATGCTTACCGCAACCGTAAGCACTACCATTCCCTGAATGTACAGGTGGTATGCGATGCCACGATGAAGATTATGCATGTGGTAGCCAAATTCCCTGGTTCCAGTCACGATTCCTCTATCCTGAGAAACTCATCAGTCTTCCATGCTTTCGAAGAAGGCTATTTTGGACCTGGTTGGCTGGTGGGTGAGTACATATTATGATGTATTAACAAACAACTCTTGGTTTTCTAGGAAATGTTGTATGTAATAATGTTAACACTAATTGTTTCATATTTGTGCACGATGGATTATAGGTGACTCAGGATACGGAATTAGGCCGTGGCTGTTGACCCCTGTGGCAAACCCTCAAAGTGAAGCAGAGGAGAGGTACAATGTTGCCCACATATCTACGCGATCCGTCATAGAGAGGACATTTGGTCTTCTCAAGACAAGATTTAGGTGTCTCGATAGAACTGGTGGGGCACTTCAATATAAGCCTGCTAAAGTGTCTGATATTATAATTGCATGTTGCATTTTGCACAATGTGGCACTCCGCAATAATGTACAAACAGACATACGTCAAGGTTTGGAGGAGGAGCATCCCGTCAATTTAGCAGCTGACAATGACCAAACAGCCAGTGGTGTTGAGACACGTCTGAATGTCATAAACACATTTTTTTCATGTAAGCAAATACATATATGTTCATAGTACTACATAGATGTATTCATTCTTTGTTATGATAAATACATTTGTCCAAATACCATTCACTTAGGAAACAGATGAATATGGTTCACACACCTTTCTCTTCTCTGCTGTGTGGACAATTGCATGTGGCACCGGTATGTCATTCATCAACAGGTTGTATTATACTTCTTACCAATAAAAGGTGTTGTGTGTACGTGAAGAAATAATGTGTACTAAATCTATATTTTATGTACATGCTCTTTTTGGTTATGCATACACAATAAACCTACTACAGCACCGACATTGTTTATTGCACTAAATCACGACGGCACGCCGAGATCTACCCCAGCTGCCGCCAGTAACAACCGCGCGCCGCCGCGTTTCCCCCACGCACCCCCCCTCCACTTCGCGCGCAATTTACCTCCCTTCCCGACCCCGTACCCGGCTCCTGCTCTGCCCCTCTGCTTCCCCGCACCCCCGCTTACCTTCATTTGATCTCCAGGGGTGTCAGGGAAGCCTGGGGAAGACGGGGAAGATGGGGAAGCCGGGCGCGCATGTTACTGTGACGTCACAGTGCGCCGCCACACGCCGCGGCTACCCGCTTCCCAGCCGCATGGAGCCGGCGGCTTTTGCTTCAATAAGCAATGTCGCTACTGTATATCCATAGTCAATAGCTAGTGCAGTATGGTTACATACAATGTTTCTTTTGCAGTGTGACATGTGAGTCACAATGATGTGTACACTATTGTGTATTTCTGATTATATTTGACGTATTCTAGATGTTGTTTCATATCACACACAAAATGGTCAATTTTGTGTGTTGCTTACCTTAATGAACATGTCATGACAATGATTTATATTCATTCATGTTTTCTTTTTCAAGGTATATCACTTCAATGACTGCTCATGGTATGTATTTCAATTCACATCTGTCATAAGATGTGCAAACCTCGATACAGGTATAGTTATAGTATAAACATAACGTAATGAAAAAGATGTTACAATTGAAACATGTCGTTTCTGTATTGTGTACGTGCGTTTAGCTACACTTGGTGGTTATTGTGCAGTGTCTTTTAAAATCATTAGGGACATTACATAACATGTAATTTAGCAAACGTAACAACATCCATTCATGGAATATAGGGGTGGGGGGAGAGAAGGGGATAAACCCTGCTCAGCTATTGATTATGGGAGGAGAACATCCATTGATGCACATGAGCGATGTTAACACTCAATGCATGTTTGTATGAAAAGACCCCAATGTTTAAACATCATTAACATTGCAATGTATGTGATTAGTTGTTATATCACTTCATCTTCATGTTGATTACTACATTGTCACATGTGTATGTATAAGTCAAAGATGTGTGTTGATTTGACGTACATGTAACATGTGTCAAAATGTTAACACCATTCCAAAGTATAGTTCTTTGGATTCTTAACTTTTCCTAATTCATTCAACACAATGACAATGTTGTTAATATAATTTTTATTTTATTCACGTTAGTTATTCATAATGATCATGATCCTTTATAGATCTTATAACTAATGTCAACATATGAACATAAATGAAGTGGACATTTGCATACGCACACATTTCAGCAACAGTGTGTGTGTGTGTGTGTTGTAGTTTTTGTGTGATGCATGTATTTCTATGTGAAATAATATAAACAAACATAATAATGTTGCTTTTATCATCGGCCTCACTTAGCTATGTATGTGTTGATCGTTTACTAATAGCACTAAACTATAGTTACTCGTGTGAATAAAATTTACACACAAATGTTCATGGTTTCATGATCTTTAACTAACATTCATTAGCTCATGCATGTTAGGTTAGCACTACAACTTAGGTGAAAATATAAAATGCACACGACTAAACAGTTTCTATCACCTCCCTATTGTTATTGTGTACGTTCATATACAATGTCTACCAGTTGTTATGTAGTATTTACATTCTTTGACAAGTCACACGTGGGATTATAATATATAGTAGATTCATGTGTTTGCTGAGTGATAATGTTGGTTGCATATATCACATGGCAATACATATAATGTTAGTAGAAAAGAACCAAAAAACAATATAAGTTCTAACTTCAGTGCTTAGCAACATCATTATGTTAATTAAGTGCATAGTAAATATTAGCATAATAGGATAACATTATGTAGTGATTGTTAATCTGCGCACCAATCATTGAAAGCATTGTTACATATTTATTATAATAGTTGTTCGCTCGTCGTCACAATCATCTAATATAACGATTGGCTCATCTGAAATCATACATTGGCCCCATGTATTCATCCGCGACATCTGTGAAATACAGCAAACACATGATGTTCAAAGATGGCACATTTATATATGTCTTAGCATGACAACGCTTAACACATCTCTATATGATTGTGGATATTGACGCATAAGTAACGTATATGTTTAAACTGCAAGGATAAAACTACAGATACAGTACTGTGTCATTTTTCAAATGGCGTTGCTGGCATTATTACTGATATGATTTTTCCGGTGCCTGTATACATAATAATGTGCACGCACAACGTCTGTTGCGCGCGCACGTCACGAATGTGTGGACTAAGTCTTAGCGCATGCGCAAAACGTTGTGTACGCTGTGCGTTCAATACATGTCCATCCATGGTGCTGCTAGCAGTACGCATATCATGGCTGGAAGTTATGATATGGAAGCGAAACAAATTCACTTCTACACACGTACATATCTAAACTTTGTAAACGGACGTATGCCCACGGAAAAAACGGACGATCAGCCAATGAGTGAACAAAAGACATGTGATGTCATGTTAAGGCACCGTGAAATGCACGCAAACACCCCTCCCACTGAATTAACATTGGCCTCCAGCGCTGTGCACGCACCGCCCCACCGACGCTCGCGCATGACACACTGCACTGACTGTAACAATAAGCTACAGCCAATACGGTGTCACGCGCGCATGTCGGTTGGGGTGGGGCTTGCATCGGTAAACCTTTTTAAGGACGCCTTGGGACATGACCACGGTCCCACGTCATATGTGGGCGACACTTTGTTTTTATATGTTGAATGCTAAACAATGAGGTGTGTGTGTGTTACAGTTAGTGTAACATGTTGAAATGATACTTTAAAAGCGATAATAATCTAGGATTTAGGACTCCGTCACCAATGTGTACTAATGGTTCGTCATGTAGTATATTGTTATAGAAAATAATGTCTTTGTGCACGCTACATGTAAGCCTGTCTGCAATGTAAAGCTGTATCCACTCATTTGGCTAACAAATTGTGTATATTATTAATGTAGACATATATAATTTGAGTAAAGGCATAACGAAATTTGTATTTACCATTCTTGTAGAAGTCAAAACTGATTTGGCTGCAACTGCTCACTGCAGGAAGGCACAACAGTATCATCTATGGTTGTGGCAACAGTTGAATCCTGAACCACACACATCTCCATGAGGGCGTCATATGGATCTGCAGTGGCTTCTTCAAACAAGACGTCCGAGGTATGTACAGTTGTTGGTTGTTTTCCCATCCACATTGGTATTGCCCATATACGTTTGGATACATATCATAGTAGTTATGTCCATCTTGCATCTGGTCTGGCTGAATGTAGGGTGCAGGTATATCAGCAGACGCGACAGTCGGTGCGGCTTCAGTGTCACTGGTATTAGGCAAAAATATGCTATTTAACAGAATATATGTTCCATGTTCCATGGTAAGTTTAAATGATGGCGCAACATGCCAGCATCCAAATCGTTGATCTAGCTGATCATGGACACGCTCAAAACATTAATTCGCGGATAAAGTGAATCGTACAGAAGTTATCAAATTTCGTTGTATGTCAGGTTGTTGGTAGTATGGATATTTCTTTTCAATCAAGTCATAGATTTTGGCCACGTTTGCACTTTTCTCTGGCGTTGATTCGATTGCTTCATCAATATTACTATTGTATGATTTACGTGGATGGCTGTGCAATGTGGAAGCTTCTGCCATTTCTTCTCTCTTCAAGTGTACGTTGTGTGAAGTTGAACGCATACGGATGTCTGCTGAATGTGTGAATAGTTACATGTTATCTTCGCAGTTTCTTCCAAGGTTATAATACAACGTAGCAGTTATACGCCTAGGTTTTCTCCCACAAGAAATTTGTTACAATAATTGGCTGAAATTCTTTGGGTAAGAAACTCTTTTCACAGGAATCGAAACTTTACTTTCGGCTTAGGCAATCAACATGTGCAAAACAAGTAGACTCTTTGAATTACACTAACAATGTGTGTGAAATCATCTACAGTGCTATGCTGAACAGATTTCTGGTTACACTTAGCTAGATGTAACCATACACACACATCTCTTTGTTTGTCTCTTTTTCTGTTTTTCTCTCTGTCTGTTTATCTCTCTTTCTCTCTCTGTTTCTCTCTCTCTTTGACTCTCTCTGTTAGTCTCTCTTGATATATACATAGATATAGATATATATATATATATATAAATAAATCTATATATAATTAGATATATATATTTATCTATATATAATTAACTATATATTGTGAGTAGATATATATATGTATATAGATATGTAGATATATATAGAGATATATATATGAAAGAAAAAAGAAAAGAAAACAGGCGCACACCTAGTGCATTAAAGTTTAACAATAATTTTATGGAACATTTAAAACCAGACAAATGCCCACTCACAAGTAAAGCGTTATTTGAAAGCAGTTATGAGATTGGCCCTCATAAGCCAGTGGTGCCGTTCGAGCCTGTAATGGTGTCCTCTCGTGCGCGGTCTCCTTCTACCGGAAGTGACGCTCACCCGGTCTGGTGTCCCGCACAAAACGGAAGTCCCTCCAGGAAACCGAGGCCTCTCCTGACTGCCTCTAGCTGCTGCACCACCAATCAAGCCAAACGATGTGTCCACTGATCTGCTATATATATATATACACAGTGGTTGACAAATCACCAAAAAATCTACTCGCCACACAAAAAAATCTACTCGCCACCTAGTACCAAACGTGTGCTGCTTGGGCCAATATTTAGTCGCCCGAGGGTTAAATCCACTCGCCCGGGGCGAGCAAATGTATAGGTTTGTCGAACACTGTAAAAAAAAAAATATATATATATGTATATATATATATATATATCTTTCTATCTGTACATTTAAGGCCTTGTGTGCTAACAGGCCTTGTTGTAATTCTATTAACACTTCATTACAGTTTATAACATTACTGGGTGAGTATGTTTGAGGGACTATTTAAGTCAACTGTGTTTAAGTAGTAGTTAACAGCAAACAAGGCCTCTTTTGAGCCATGAAGGCCTGTACTGTTAATTCTGATTATATATATATATTATATATAGAGTGCTAAACTAAAGCCATTCATGTGTGTAAGTAGGCCTTGTTGTAATCATATTCAAAGTTAAATACAGGTGAGTGAATTATGGGCTCAATCATACTGATCCCATAATTGTAGCAAGTGTCCTAACATTTATATCTCATTAACACAAGGCCTGTTTGCTGACAACAGTGGCAGATATATATATATATATATATATATATCAGTTAATATATATATACACACACACACACACTCACACAGTGTGTGTGTGTGTGTGTGTGTGTGTGTGTGTGTGTGTGTGTGTGTGTGTGTGTGTGTGTGTGTGTGTGTGTGTGTGTGTGTGTGTGTGTGTGTGTGTGTGTGTGTGTGTGTGTACATATATCCATGTACATATATCCATAGAGATACAGAGAGACTACATATATATTCATACACACTAACAGATCTGTTATTGTAACCAAAAAACATACATGATCACATGCCAACATTATGAACTATGAAAGAAGATTAAGGTAAGTAATGTGTTACAGAGTTAAGACACCAGAAAACACAACATCAAAATGTATGCTGTTATATGGATAGTTACTTAAAGTTGTATGTCAATAATATTAGCATGCAATGACTATCTACATTACCAAACAAACCCACATACATCTAATCTTGAACAAGAGCTAAGTGAATGTCAGCTTCTATAAACATGGCAAGTGTTTAATGTTGTACCATTAATTAACTGATGATTAATACATATTCATATGTTATTAAATATGCCTTAATTCAGTCAGTGAACATTTCTAAACATTCATGTGTACAAGGACATACTTGAATGTTATCAAGCATCTGTACATGATCATACATACACTATGCATGAAATAGTCTGCAGTAAACACCACCAGGACACCAACACATTTAGTGAATGTGATTATTTATTTTTGTTTATCCTTTTGAGAGCGAGTCACAGGCCTGCTTGTTGGCTGTTGTGTTTGCCTTTTCCCTTTGCCAAGTACTTTGGCCTTAACTGTACGACTTGTACTGGCCTGTGGCAGTTCTGTGGCACTGGGTGTGGGCTGCTGCACTTCAGGGGCACTGGGTGTGGGCTGTGGCACTTAAGGGGCACTGGGTGTGGGCTGTGGCACTTCAGGGGCACTGGGTGTGGGCTGTGGCACTTCAGGGGCACTAGGTGTGGGCTGTGGCACTTCAGGGGCACTGGGTGTGGCCTGTGGCACTTCAGGGACACTGGGTGTGGCCTGTGGCACTTCAGGGGCACTGGGTGTGGGCTGTGGCACTTCAGGGGCACTGGGTGTGGCCTGTGGCAGTTGTGAACCAGTTGCTAAACATTGCACGACTGAGGTTGGAGCAGTTTCTTGTTTTGGTGTTTTAGTCTTTTTCCAAATGCTGGTTAGTAGTAATTGTTGCCCTAACTTTCTTTTTCGTGTCTCATTTGTAGGTGTCCGTTCCTGATTTTGAACAGATGTAAGCGGTTGTATGTTGACAGGGACCAGCACAGAACTTGCACCTACTGTACCGGTGTCATCCACAACTGGGGAATGAAGAACTGATGACTCTGGAGAAAAAGTAGCAGCATGTAAAAATCCATCCTCAGATGGGGTAAAGTGGAATTGTTGTTCTCTTGCAGTAATTCGCAACTGATTTGCTTGGCTTAGATTCACAACTATTGCTTGTAATGCCCTGTTTAAATTTTGTATTTCTTTAGGAACTTGGATGATGACTCTTTCAATTTGTGACATTTGTGATATTGTCCTTTCCTGCAGGGATATCATCCTTTCAAGCACTGACATCATTTCTGAATGGCGACGATTTTCTTCACAAAAGATTCTTTCTTCAGAAGCTGCAATAGCTGAGTAGGTGACACGAGCAGGAGGACTTGAATGCTGGGTTAATCCACGAGTGGGAACATCTTCATGGTCACTTGAGTGAATTTGTCCTTGAGTGGCAACATCTGCTTCTACAAATAAAGAAAGACATTATGAACTGGCGTGGAACTTTCACTTGTTTATCAATATAATGAGAGTTGTTCTCACAGTGTAACACATAACATGTTTTCATAATTTTTCATTTGTGTCAAATTAAAAGTTTATGCTTGAAGTAACAATTATGTTTCGACTCAGTGTGAAAGAAGAATGAATGAAAGGTTGTTGTAACCTCACAACTCCTAGCTGATAGTTTACAACACACACAATACATGTTGTCATGAAAAACTACATCTTCTGTGACAATAACTGATGTGAAGTTAATTACATGTGAAAGGCATTTATTTAGCATGGCAAATTAACATCTAGAAATGTACACATTAGATGTGCTGCACCTCATACACTCACCTTCCATGCTTGATGATGAGCTGGATGAGCCAGGTGATGAGACATGTTCAGTGTGAGGTGACACATGAGCTTCAGGAGCAACTATATAGAAGAATAACATAAGAATTTTATTGACATGTGTACATAATTAACATAAAGTTTGTGTAGTGGGAGTATTTATGGCTAAATATCAGCATCACATAAGGAAATGACAATATGTTTCTGCCAAGCTGTACATTATCCATCTTAATATCAATGTACATGTGAACCTAATTGGCACATTTATTGTAAAAACCATACAACATACAATGTTCATGCAGGAATGCGTTCTAAAATTAAGTGTTCTGTTGGACATACACTGCATATGTTGTGTAGTAATCTAACAATAATAATGTACATCACTACCATGACAGCAAAGTTGACTCTGCTTATAATTCAGTACCTAATTGTGGAAATGTGAATGAATGTTTTTAGTGATCTGTGTGAACATTTAAGAGAAGTAGGTGTAGCGCTCAATGTGGCTGACACTCATCAACACATGCAGTGTGTCGCTCACAGATGCTACTGGTGTGATAATGTGGCGTTTCTATAAGGTTAATAGAAGATATGAGTGAACGAATGACTAACGTACGTTTTCATATATACTGTAGTGGCCTGGTGGGTGAAAGTTTTCATAGAATTACCATTTCAAATGAATGTGATGAACTTCTGTTCACCTTGTCAGCTTCTAACAACTGTAGTCCCTCCCCCAAGACGTGACACCACCCTGACCTTTTATTTGTTTCTACCACCTGTAAGGTGTCCCACAAGACTTGACCGTAACATGACCCTGTGATCTGGCTCGGTGCCCAACCCCACCCCCTGTGTTCTCCTCTATGCTGTGATGACATATTAATTGCAGCTGGTTTCACACACTGGTACATGAGTGAAAGACAAATCTGAAGTGAGCTACATATGAACACAATTAAATACCATATGGTACATGTTCCTATTTATGCTCTCAGTATACTACATGAACCAAAAAAAGAGCTTTAATTAAACATAACGAAATGTGTTTGTGCAAATTATGAATGTTCACCTTTGAATGCACTATCTTCCATGCAAGACTTGATGAGGCAGTAATGGCCTGTTTATAGGTGTAACATAGATTATCACTAATTTATGTATATATATATATATATATATATATATATATATATATATATGCAAATGAGCATACAGTAATATTTACAGTTGCTATATATATATATATATATATATATATATATATATATATATATATATATATATATATATATATATATAGCAACTGTAAATATTACTGTATGCTCATTTGCATGTCTTAGACAGGTCTGCAACCCTGTCTTTCCCCATTATCGCCCAGCATACAGCGCTTCCACTGCAGCAAGGGATTCTGGGAAATGACATGCAAATGAGCACTCAGTGCCACCTTTTGCCACCATATATATTAATTGTTACTTTTTGTAGGACAACTAGATATAAATATATAGATAGATAGATATATAGAGAGAGACATATATACAGATATATATGTAGGTATGCTTATATTGGGAAGAAAGTATAAGTTGCAGCGGAAATATAGATAAGAACTGTAACCTACGACACGCCTAGTACAGTAACATTTGTCACCTGGTGGAAATGGAGCAGAATAAATTCCGATATCTCTGTCCCCGGGCAAATCCTCCACGACGACAGGAAGAAATTTTTCCCGCATCTGCTCCTCCAATGGTGTTAAGATTAGAGATTGTGCTGACGGGCCACCTCCAGTGCCAGAAGCATGCATCCGTTGTGCTAATATTTTTTTCTTTAAGTTTGCCCTGATATCATCGAATCTCTTCCGACAATTCGCCCGGTCCCTGGCATGATTCCCACACGCAAACACAGCCAAGGTTATTTGATCCCACATTTCTTTTTTTGATGCTGAACTTGTCCGCCCTTGAAATACATACAAAATATATGACGTTAATTATTATTATAAAAACGAACAGTTTCCTAAACTGCTAGCTGTTCCAAGAGATACCAAACATGCTGGTTTAGGTGTAATATGTGTACCACATGAGCATTTACATGTAAACATACAAATGCGTGAATATTGTATAAACTATGGCAACATTTTTAGACTGATTGTTATGGTCATTCTAAAGCATGAAGGAATATGTGTGTAACAATTAAGTTTAATTGATAGATATTATAGAATAATTTTTTGATATTAAGACATCTCACATGACCTAGGATAACATGTCTTTGAAAAATCAATGCAAAGATAGACTTACCTAGTAAATGCCCATACAGACAGTCATAGTGCTCCAGAATCCCTGTGACAAGAACTGTGTTTTCCTCTTCATTGGACCGAGGATTACGTGGCCGCTTCAGACGTTTCTTCCGAATACGTGCAGGCCCAGAGCTTGGCTGCTGCTGACTGGACTCTCCTTCTTCCAATGGAAGAGACTCCAAAAGCGGGCCACCAGCAACCACCCCACCACCAGACACCCCAGCAGCACCAGCAACAGAGCCACCAGCAGCACTCGCACTCCCAGCAACACCATTCGCACTCCCAGCAACACCATTCGCACTCGCAGCAACAGCACTCCCCTGAATCCTACGTTTACTCAGACGTGTACTCACACGACTACCAGTACCACTCACACCAGCATCACTCTTCCCACGCCTTGCAGCCATACCTCTAGCACTCACAAAGAACAGAAAATAAATGTAAAGACAATCGCACTGAACACTTACAAAGTGAAAACAAGACAAATATGTAAACAAAACAACACAGGACAAACCTCTCACAATACACCACAACTGTCTCAGTCAATATGAAATATGTAAATCGGCTAGCTCTGTGTGTGTGTCTCTCTCTCTCACTCAGAAACAACACAGAGAATGAATAAAAATACACGCTGCCTTTAAATGGACCGCTCAATCCAAAAAATGCTTGCTACGGCAGATTCAGCAAGTAGTTTCATTGGGGAACCTAACACCACCTCGCCATGCACGCCGATACACCTATGTGTGATTGGCAAATCATCGGCAGAGTGGGAGCAAATGTTTTTGGCTTGATTCGGAAGGGATTCAGCACTTATTGCATACGGAGAGGGAAAATCGCCAGAATCATGCCGATAAGGTACCCTTGGCGATTGCACTTTTTCGGCGCTTACTGCATAGAGCCCCTGGTCTTCTGGATAGAGTGTTGGCTCTGATGTTCAGGGGCCCCGGCTGGTAGTTCAAAGTGAAATGTTGCAGAATTACTGGGAGATTGCCTCAGATTTTCCAAGGCAAGTGTTCGGATACTCGTGGCTGCATCTGTACCTCGCTCTCAAGTGGGCAATCATGGACAAACTCCATGACTACCTGTTGCAACATTTCTGTGACATTTCTGCAGACAGACTAATGGCCCATTGGATTAACACAGTGGGGGTCCCTGGCAGTCCCACTGAAACTGAATGGGACTGCAATGGACCCCCGCTGTGTTAATCCAATGGGCAATTAGCTGTCTGTAGAAATTTCACAGAAATGTTGCAGTATTACTGGGAGATTGCCCCAGATTTTCCAAAGCAAGTGTTCGGATACTAGTGGCTGCATCTGTATTCCAACTTGTGGACGGGATAATTCTGCTCGCTGGGGGTTAAACTGCGACTGACGTATGTCACGGGAGACCAGGACTAATACCAGAGATCAATATCGCCAGACAGAACACGAGAGTTTATAAAATTAATTAATTGGAAAAACATATCCACAACTATACAAAAGACACAAACATCACACATACCCAACTGGGGAAACTGGGAATACCCTGCCTAACTAGTCGCAGGGACCTACTTGCAGAGATTTCCCCTGTTCTCTCTTAACCCAGTGCCTACAGGACTGGTTTTTAGGCCTGAGACCAGCACTGGATTGGACACAGCAGTATCTCCCTGTCACAGCAACACCTCTGTAACTCTCTGCAGGCTCTGTCTGCTAGGAAACTCCCTCCCACCTTTTTATATACTCAAAACATAACATTGCAACACTCAGGGCCAGGAGCTGCCTACCTGCTCAGCCCTGATTGGTGGGTAGGACGGAAACATAACATTTGCAACAATTCTATGCAAACCTATTAACCCCTGATTCCTGAGGTGCTGGAACCAAGCAAAGACATACATATACATCACATATAATACCATACCAATGTATTACTGACAGGTAGGAGTAATGGCAGACTTAACCTTTATTAACAGCAGCCATATTTTCCCCAACCGTCACAACGTATGCCACTAATCGAAGGCCTGCCGAGTATTTCTGGTGCAAGACTGCACCTAAGCCGTTGAGGCTCGCATCCACATGAAGGATGTAGGGCTGCTCTGGATCAGTGTATGCTAGAACGCTTGCTCGCATACCGACATCCATCTGTCTCCAAATGGCATCTGCGGGGTCACGACTCTCTGCTTGGGTTCTTCGGGATACATCTTCAAGAGATTATTGGGAGCCTTGGCTTGGCTGTAATATCCCTCCACAAAGCGGCGATGGCATCCGCAGAATCCAAAGAAAGAGCGTAGTTCTATTGTGTTCTCTGGTCTTGGCCAGTTCACCACGGCTTTGATTTTGGCAGGGTCGGTAGCTATTCCGTTCGTGGACACTATGTGTCCCACGTAGGTCACTGATGTATGGCAGAACCGGCATTTGTCCAGGGATAACTTCAAACCTTCTTTGCCCAGGCGATCCTGCACTTTTAGCAGACGTGCCTCCTGCTCCTCCAGAGTCTTACCGAAGACGATGATATCGTCCAGATAGACTAAGAATTCCATGGGTTCAAATCGCCAATGGTCTTCTCCATCAAGCGCTGGAATGTTGCTGGGGCACCACAAATGCCTTGGAGCATGCGGGTGAATTGGTAGAAGCCAAGAGGACATACAAATGCCATCTTCTCTTGGTCTTCCGCACTCATTGGTACCTGGTAGTACCCAGATCTTAGGTCCAGAATACTGAACCACTGGCTTCCCGACAGCGTGTTGAGGATTTCTTCAACCCGCGGAAGAGTGTACTGATCAGTAAAAGTTTGGTTGTTCAGGGTCCGATAGTCTACACATAAGCAGACTGACCCATTCTTCTTCCTTACCACCATGATCGGTGACATGTAGGGGCTGCGGGATTCCGTTACTATACCCGCCGTCTCCATCTCTTGTAGAATGTCTCTCACGTATTCCACATCTCGGGGGGCAATACATTGGAAATGTTCCCGGAAGGGCGTTTGTGTCTTTCAGCTGAATCATGTGCTGGGTGCTTCTGCTACAGCCCACATCCATCTCGCTAGTGGAGAATACTTCCCAACGTTCCTCCATCTTAGTGCTTAGCCGTTCCTTGCATTTGGCCAACAGTGTCGTGACCCCCAAAGTCAAACCGCAGTCCGACCGGCTGGTCTGGCACGGTGGCGGCGTGTACTTGAGCTGCGTCACAATGGGGGTAACTGGGTATATCCTACCCAACCGTTGACCTTGGTCGAGGGGTATGGGGTAAGTAGAGATGTTTTGGATAAACATCTGGATCTTCCCAGGCAGTGAGGACTTCCATTCTTGTAACTCTGGCACAAGTTTGAAAACTCGGAAGGCGTCTTCCTCAGGTATACTCTTTAGAGAGAAGAGATGATCGGCCTCGTCTCGGCCCGGATAGCTGCACACTGCGTGCATGATCTTCACTCCCCCTGGTGGAATCTCGGTCAACCCCTTGGTGTGGTTGAATAGGTCTCCATATCCTTCCTGAGCCGAGATCTTGCAGCACTTTTCCTTCAGGATCAGATGGATCCGTAGAGACGACAGGGGTTGTTCGCCGGTCTCCTGTAGGTAGGCTCTTATCACTGCTTACACCACATTGGCATTGGTCCCCAAGATGATGGGAAAACTTGGGTATTCGCGAGGCTCAGGGCATATCAAAGCCTCCACATCTATGATGTGAGACGTGCCAATGTTCAGCTGGGGTATCTCTATTTGTGCCTTTATCACGCCATCAATGGGGTAATCCTCATTGCTCAGTCCCCACAACTTTATCTTGTCCTTATGACTGTAAGGGCAGGTGTTTAAGATGGAGGTCGTAGAAGGGGCGGTATATAATGGTCAATTGGGACCCGGTGTCCAGCAAAACCGATGCGTAGATGCCTTCTACCAGAATCTGTATGATCATGGCCAGTCCCACTCGAAAGCAGGCTTCCGGTTTGGGTTCTTCATCAGTGATAGGTGTTGGGGCACCCTCCGAGGACATCAGGGGCGGAGTGTATGTCGGGGGCATGGTGAGGGTCATGACCCTAGAGATATGCTTTTTGGGCTTCGGACAGTCCTTCGCGAAGTTGCCGCCCTGTTCACAGTTGTAGCAGTGGGTGGAGTGACCTTCGCCAGCTGTGGAGGGGAGAGCTAATCTCCTAGGCGGTAGGGAGATTGGCTGGTGCTGCCTCTGGGGAGCACCACTACGGATGATGACCAAGGATGGCTCAAATTCTGTATACATGCACATATATGTTTCTATAATGCTTGGACATTGGCAGCATTAAACAGCATGGAAACGATATAGATTCTAATGACTAGATACAGGCAGAAACAAAATCAAGGAATTAGCCAGAGTCATTGTTGAGAAGAATGTTACTAACATGAAATAGCCCGCTCTACTTCATTACATTCAGAAGAGAGTGGTACCTCTGGATTGGGCTTCCTTGGAAGCGTGAAGACATGGAGAAAATAAAGAGAAAAGACAATCGTTCGGATGACATGCACACCTCTAGATTCAGGTTGAATTAGTCCATATTTGGTTAATGATCTACTGTGTAAATAAAATGTAACTTTTAATAATGAAGCAGAATAGAAGAAAACAGAACAGAACCTCCTGTTAAAGAGCACAAAATGATACCAGTAAATTATAAATACAATATACTATAGTGTGTGGAACACAGAGCTGTACATAGAATAGTACAGGCACAGTCCTATGTTTTCGTACCTGAGGCACAGGGATATAAAGTGACTTGCCCAAGGTCACAAGGCTAAAAGTCAGTGATTGTTTTCAGAGTCAGGGCCTTTACTCCCTGAGCCACTCCTTCAGAAAATAACACTGTATGAGTACATTTCAGGACCACTGAGGCTAGGACTGTTAGTATTAGGCATAATTGGTAGTCTTCCTATCTACTGAGTTAACCCAGCAGCTTAACGCTCCCCTTCTAACTTTATAAAAGACTAGCTCAGCCTTCTGTTACCAGCGAGTCACTCAGCGAGCTGCAGATATTGGCTCAGCTCAAGACACGTCTTCCCTGACCTTTCTATTTAACCTGATATGTAACAACATTATTTCTTGTGTGTTCAGTAACTGCCTGTGTTTCCTGCTTTATTGCTATTGTGGATCTTTGAACGTGACTGGCTTTTGAACCACTGTACAATGTATCTGTCGTCCCTCACAGTTTCACTTCACTGCTTATGACTTACTGTAAACTACTCTTCTTCTTTCTGTCCCTCAGTAATGCTCCAACTCTTGGATACTCATACTATTTGTGCTTCTGTCTGCACCCTTATACTGCTGCACATTCTTGGAGAAAATAGAGAGAAAAGACAATCCTTTGGACGAGATCCACACCTCTAGATTAAAGTTTAATGATTCCATAATTGGGTTAACGATCTACTCTGTAAATAAAACGTAACTTTTGATAATGAAGCAAAACAGAAGAAAAAAAAACAGAACAGATTGTCCTGGTACTATCATGAGCACAAAATGATACAAGTAAATTAGAAATTGCATCAGTGCAAATTAGTGACAAGCAAAGTGAGTTAAAAGTTATACAATTATTAACCAAAACCAATAACCAAAAAAATAATAAAATACAAGGTCTGAAGGCATAAATGGAATATATCCTAGTCTGAGGACTACCATCTACTGTATTGACACATTTTGGAGGCAAAAGTAGCCTATGTCAGACTTTAACCGTGATAAAGTACATTTTTCAAGTTCTGACACATATGATTGCCAAGGAGGGTTAATGTCACTGAGGTTGCTATACCTCTCAGTGTTGGCCGACTAGAAAACCCTCTGCTGCTATAGAGGATAATACTCTAAGCCAGGAGTTCTCATCTCCACTCTTCAAGACCCCCAACAGGTCAGGTTTTCAGGATATCCCTGCTTCGGTACAGGTTGCTCAATGATTGAGCCATATGTGCTGAAGCAGAGATATCCTGAAAATCTGACCTGTTTCGAGGTTTTGAAGACTGGAATTGAGTACCCCTGTTCTAAGCAGTTCTAATGTAAAATAGAAGCACATGTGATTGCTGAGAAAGAGTGCAAGCTCCAAAGCTTGCTATACCCTGGCTTAAAACAGCCCACAGCTGCTATATAGGATATTGCTCTAAGCAGTTATCGTGTAAGCTTGGCTAAGTAAATTGCCTAAGAGATACCAGGTGGGACCCCAGAAGAAGCCATGGTTGCGGTGAAACGTACATAGGGCAGCTTCAGTATGCTTACTAGTCACAGGGTCCATGATTACCAGGGGAGAAACTTAGCATACCTGCAGGACGCCTTCTCCCTCTGGTAACCGCTACATTTGAAAGTGACAAAATGTATAGTACAATACTTCAGTGCTAATCTTCTCATGAGTTAGGCTGCGTCCATAGATGGACAAGCCGTGCTGAGGCGTGCGGACGCTCCGCGCTGAGCCCCTGCATCCTCAATGAGGATGCCTTGAGAGGGGGCTCACGCGAGCGTCCGCAGGCGTGCTCAGGCTTTGGAGTTTTCAGCCGAGCGCCAAGCTGTTTTTCAGCGCGCTGTCGGCTGAAAACCTCCAATCACTGCACAGCAGCGTCAACGTCACGGCGCCGTGACGTCGGCGCCGTGACATTGACGTCAGTGCGTCGCGGGCGATTGGCCCAGTGATGCCACTGCCCCGCCTCCAACCACCTCCCCCCGGCTCCCTTCGCGCACGCTGGCTCGCCTGCAAGTCCGTGCAATCGCACTGACTGAAGCAGGCGAGCCTCAGCTTTAGCGCGCCTTCCCTCTCCCCACACCTCTATGTCCTGGGCCTAAGGGTCATTTGGTTAAACCCTTTGGCCAAAGCGTTATAAGCCTGCAGCCAACATCACAGCATGACCAATTTGCAGGTCCTTTTTTTTCATGTTCCTATGTATGACAGACCCACTGTGGTCATTCTCCCTCCAGCAGAAGTACATCAGGATTTTACCAGGTAGTGTTAGGACCTGCAAATTGGTCATGCCGTGATGTTGGCTGCACGCTTATAATGCATTGGCCAAAGGGTTTAACTAAATGACCCTTACTCATGAGAAAATTAGCACTGAAGTGTTGTACTATACATTTTGTCACTTTGGATGTACTGTGGCACTGGGCATTTCTGTCTTTTGTTCCAAGACATTGTTTGTGTGTAGTTATCGGTGTTATGTATTGTTGGGTATGGTGGTTGACGTCACGGAGCAGAACCCCACCCCCAATCTCGCGGCATGGGTAAGTCATGAGAAATTAAGTTTCTTTAAAGTAGCAATCAACACCCAGCTATGGACTGCCCTGATTGTCGGCAGACTTAAAGTTACATTTTTTTTAAGTTTTACATAATAAAAGTAGAAAGAGGGAAATAGGGTAGAGAATATTGGAGCCTAGACTGAACCAACGCAAATATTCTTGCTCAGGAGATTTCAAGTTTAATGTACCGGCAACCTGTGAATACATGGAACTGGGAGCCACGCATACCCATGGAGCCACCAACGTAAGAATTATAATTTTACAAAAAAATTGAGCAGGTGCTTTAATAACTGTATTTTATTTATTTGTTTCTCTTGCATGTTTACACTTCATACTATGAAAAATAGGGTCTTAAAATGTAAAGTTTTGATTTCAACGGCTACCTGTGCATCTGCTTTTTCTATTTCCTATTGTTAAAAGGAGGCACATAGCAACCACACTGCTAACACTAAAATGGGATCTATTTAAGTAAAAATGGTTTCTGCCTTTGTGTTGTATGTTTTATTAGCATAAATACAACAAATACTTTTGGAAATGGAGGCCTGAGGAGGGTTTCACTCCTGTTACAAGATTAAGGCCAAATCATGCACTGTATCATTACTGATTTAATGAACTTTCAACTTGCAGCGCTTATGATGGAGAGAAGGGAAATATAATGCAAGCCGTTGATCTAGTGTGGCCAACATAATGGACAAACAATATGCTTTGTCAATCAACAAATGGAGATTTCATGTATTTATTACAAAATGTATTCTAACCAAGAATAAGTCAGCTCCCATTCTATGAATAATTGTGAATTAAGGAGGTAAACATTCTGGCCCAAATTTACAAAGTGTTGCTCTGCCATAAGACCTTCTGGCTCCAGAATACATCATATGGCCCATTTAAATGAATGAGCCATGAGGTACTGTATCTTCTGCCACATAAGGGTATTCTATGGAATAGCACCACTCAGTAAACATGGCTTTTGCCATATATAATGTAAAAGGAAGCCCTCACAAGCATTCATCATTTTGGTCCCAACCTGGACCTTTGTCAAGACGTCTTGAAAGAGCTCCAGGATGGGATCAAATTGGTGACCACTTTAAATAATAAATAAACCTTTATACAAGACCATGCGAGTGCTCTCAACCTTTCTTATTGTTCGGCCATATATATATATACATATACATTCACATTTATCAACAAGCCTGGTGTCAGCTTTTTTTTTTTTTTTTTAAATCCTCCATTGAAACATTTATTAATTTAGTGTGCTGAAAGACCAATAATTCCATGTGAGTTTATTGTAGTTATTGTGAATGCTAACAGGCATCCTAACAAATTCAACAACAAGATCTGTATTTTAAAAATGGGAACAGATGTTGATACTGAATACGACCATCCGGTTGTGTGCATTGTGATGAAAAGATGTTCAATAGCTTTTATGCTACCTTATATTGTGCACTGGCTTGCACAGGACCTTTGACTTTTTATTCTGTCATGTCATTGTATGCTGACCTGGAACCAAATGGGATTGTCCCATGCCATTTTAACTTGGGGGTCAGCAGTCTTTGTCTTTTTGTCCACATTTAAATAGGATACTGTTGGCTCTTGCTATTACTTGTGATAGATTATGGTTATTCCTGTCAAAAGAACAGCTGAAAACACCCAAGCATTCTGTCTCATGCGTGACAATCAATCTCTATTGTTTGTTCAATAAACTGAATTCATGGTAAGCACAATCCAATACATTAGCATAATGCGGGGATCAGATTTAATTCTAATGTAATAAGTTGTCTCGTTAGTAGTTCCTGAATAACTTTAGTGCACAATACAGATGCAGCCACGAGTATCCGAACACTTACCTTGGAAAATCTGGGGCAATCTCCCAGTAATGCTGCAACATTTCTGTGATATTTCTGCAGACAGACTAATGGCCCATCGGATTAACACAGCGGATACTCATGGCTGCATCTGTATAAAGTATATTACATCAGTATCATTACAGGTGTCAACCTCCAAGCATCATCACAGAATTTTTTTAGATGAAAAATGTGTGTTTGTAAAGTAAAAGTATTCATTTTTATCAGTAAGATTTTATTGAAGTATATGAGAACACAAGCTAAAAAAATCAGTGACTCTTGGGGTTATTCAGTAAACTGCGATACTGAAGTCAATGGAAATTTCTCATTTAATGAAAAAAACCAGAAAATCAATGAGCGTAGGCAGCTCTATAAATATTAAATATGATCTACGCTAATGTAGGAGATATATATACAGGGGAATAGTATACTGTAATTACTATTATGTTTCAATTTGATCAGCAGTACTTGGTTTAATTCCTTAGTCACAATTCCCTACAGCACTCGTGGTGCTTGCTACCAAGATGAAAAGAGTTTCTTCACAACCAAAACACACTGTGAATCCAGCACTCGGGTGACGAAAAGCTCTGTATATCATTCTGTATAGCAGAACCCAGCACGAGATCCTCCATTAATGTGCATGTGAAACTTGTTCTGACACTGGGATTATGCAGGATGATGTACCGCACAGACAGAGCCTCTCAGAACCTACAGTAGGTGTTGGGTTTAGAATGTAATCGTTTCATAGTGAAACAAAAACGAAAATCAAATTCCTTACGTAGAACAAAGCATTTGTGTGCTACAGACAGTTGCAGACCCTTGTGGCTGTAACAAACATAACCCTTTTAATACCAGAGGGGTCTGCAGCTCATTGTATAGCAAAAGGGTTAAGGGAGTATAGATAGATTTAGTCACATTTACTATTCCCATGACAATGGGAAGAAGAAAGGTCCAGATGGGTCCTGAAACGTTGTCTCTGCTTCTACTGTTTGTCATAATAAACCTGTTATGAAATTGACTACGATATTTTTTTAAGTAGTGATCTACATTTACTTAGGGATATCTGTCAACTTTTTTCCATATGTGATTTGTGTTAGCTACGCAGACAGTTTGTGCCCCCTATATTTTCTATCCCCATTCTTTATTGAACTAGAAAAGTGAAATGCCAAAGCAATTAAATGAATGCTACTGGCTAAACCGTGGCTGCCTAGTGGGGTCTTGCAGCTTCTGTAGTTCGTGTAGTTGATGTTAGTCGATGCTAGTGTGTAGGTAAGATATTCTGAGGCTATTGCTACAGTACAGTTCAGCATATATGAGAAACGCACCAGTTGTTTTTAAGCCCCCCATTACCACCTCTTCTTCCCATACACCTCTTTCATGCTAAAAACTGAAGACACCAGACGGTCTTTTTAAATGATGACATATTTATTAAAGTAAATCACAGAAACATAGTGTACATTGCAAAAGAGACGAGTGGGATTATAGTAACGAGGGATTGTATTTGTTTACTGGCTCATTGAAGGTGCAACAACAATATTTTTGACAGTATACAGAAACAATAACGCTTCAAAAAAAGAAAAACAATCTTCCACCAACTGGCCCTGTCTGTCTCTTGTGAAGTTGCACCTGTAAGGGAATGAGCAAATAGATGGGTTAATTAAATACTGTATTATAGGTAAACAAGTACAGGACTGGGAAAATGTCAATACCTACTGAACCCAACACTGAACTCCCTATGCAGCCCTGTTTCTTCTCCTGGCTTACATTACAGTAGACACTGCATTAAATAAGTTGATTGTCTACCCTACATTAACATGTCACTTACAGTACAAACAGGCTTACACTGAACAATACAAACCTCTATGGCCTACATGTTCAGTTAGGTTTGACCTCTTTCAGCAGCTCAAGGTTCATCCCTAAGTGCAGATAAAAAATATATTATGTTTTACAGGGTGTGGGTGATCATTTGAGTACCTGCATCTCCATGTTTCTGTAGTTACAAAGCTGTGCATGCGTGCTCTATGCCTGTTAAATGGAACGCATATGCGTTCCACTTAATTATTGAGCATGCGCATAGGATCCACACTGTTAAAATAGAGAAGAGGCAGATGTTACCTTAATGAAACAGTACTGCTGTTCTGTGTCGCTGAATCTGGATGAAAACAAGGACTCCATCTGAAGGAACAA
Organism: Ascaphus truei; assembly: GCF_040206685.1. Lineage (NCBI taxonomy): Eukaryota > Metazoa > Chordata > Amphibia > Anura > Ascaphidae > Ascaphus > Ascaphus truei. Next base: position 63,218,439 of record NC_134484.1, read on the forward strand.
AACATTCAAAATCCTATATGTGTTTTTTTTTTTTTTAAATAAATCAGTTCGGCGGTGTTAGATAGTACTTACTGCATTTTTTTATAATGCAATTTTTGAGGCGTTTTAATGTACTGAACATCCATTCTTTTGGTTTCTATAGCAGGCACTAGCACAGCTCTTTTTGAACCCTGCCATCTCCCCAGCACTGGAATAGCATTTTAAATAAATGATCACAAACAGAAAAGTGTTGCAGTGTTTCGAGCAGGAGACTGTGGGGTCTATTCACTAAACCTTGATAAGTGACTTATAGCACTATAAATGCCCTTATAGTACGATATTGTCTGTGTTGCTATTCACAAAGTTCCGATAACCAGGAAATATCGCACTAAAACGGCTTTTTATAGTACTATAACACTTTGGCTAAAATAAGCCATACGATAAGCCAAAAAATGCCCGAAATCGCATTTCTTACCAGAAACTGCTATTCACTAAGCAGTGATAAGCATATTGTGCTATAAAAACTTGCAATATTATGGCGCCAGCTAAAGTCTGGCGCTAAACGTATTGCAAGATGCATAAAAGCAGTTCCTTTTAGTTTTACTGCACAGGCCGGCAGGGACCCCCCAGAGCCCCGCGAGTACCTGCATCTCTGGGGGTCCCCACAGCTCCGGGGGTCCCCGCCTGCCTCCAGGATAAATCCTATGCAATGAAAATAAAATTGCAGCCAGTTTCATTACCTTAGCGGTTAACCGCTAAGGTAATGAAAGGGTTAAAAAGAAGGCACGGCTTTGTTGTTGGTACAGGGGATGGGTGAAGATTGTGGTTGCCCCAGGGTGGGTTTTAGAGCTTGCGAGAGGGTGGCAGTAGAAGTTAACCCCATCATTACCTTAGCGGTTACAACCGCTAAGGTAATGAAGAGGTTAACCACTCGCGCTACCCTCCCGCAAGGCCTAAACATCACCCTGGGGTAGCTACCACCTTCCCCCACCCCCTGTACCAACAACAAGAATGGGTAAAAGTGCTATTAACCAAAGATGGCTAATAGCGCTTTTCCCCATTCAAAAAAATATTACAGTACAATACATAAATACAACCCCTCCCCCATGTACCCCAACACATACAGTACACTAGTGGGCAAAATTAATATTATCCAGATATGGATAATAGTGCATTTGCCCATTAAAGATAAAACCAGCGCTGAACGGTTTCCAAGATGGCCGCATAGAGTATGAGCTCCTGCTCTGACATTGCTTGATCTACTGCAATCTTGTCCCAGATTGCAAGATACAGGCCCATCACCTCTGGGAGGTAGAAGACCAGAGGGCCAGCTTCATTTTGAGGGGTATATTGACACCTTTCCCTGATTCCCCGGAAGCAAAGTCCAACTTTGAAATGTGCGGTGTAGGCCGCAAACCACCACAAGGCAGCAACAGTTTAACACAGCAATGTACAGCAATACTACAATAAGTGTTAGAAATCAATACCTCCCAAATAATACCTCCACATATATACCTCTCTTCTGGAAGGACTGACCTGCTAACTCCGAGGTGGGGTTAGTGACCAGCTGGGAGACAGGTGGGAGGCTGAGCTGGTGACAAAGAGCCAGGGCTGAGCACTAAGAGGCCTAGAAAGAGGCAGTGAACACTGCTACTGAGCCCGAGGAGTGGGACAGGGATACAGGGCGGCCTGTACCTGTGGCATCTCTGGGGACGTGCTGGCTCAGGTCCGGGGGGACTGCAGGCTATACTGAGGGGCCTCGGAGCTCTGACAGATGACCGGCAGCCATTTAGTTTTTTTGGCCTCCTGCACGGCATGCCGAGCTGCGGAGGTGGTGGCCTGTGGTCCCAGGGGAGAGATCCTGCAGCCAACTGCCTGAGTGGTCCCTGGGGATGGGTGGGAGGAGAACGTGCTGCCTACATGGCCCGTGGAGGCGGGGAGCGCTGGAGGGGCAGCGGTGGCCATTTTGTTTTGCCTCCCACCTGTGGATCCGGCAGAGGGGGAGAGCTTGATCGGGGGAAGCTGCAGCGCTCTCTGCATGCTTCACAAAAAACAAAACTGTGCGCTACTACCTAACTACCTATAAAGTTTAAATGTATAAATATATACAGTGCAGTGACTATACCATCAATTTAGTGATAAAAAATTTATAAAAAATTAAACCACAACTCCCACAGTGAGATAATTATACATTAAATAATAAGTGCCACATAACCGTGTTGGGGATAATGGCGTCTGCAGCTGTAAACGCAGGGGTGGCTCAGCACCCCACACACACTAAGAGAATGGAAACAAAAGAAAACAGCGCACAACGCCAAATAGTGAAGCAAATTCAACAATATATTATAGAATTAAAAAGGGGGTAATATATCTGCGTACATGAAAAAAGTTGGTAAAAGGCATGTAGTGTGTATCACACTGTTTACCACTCGGCAGCTGTTAGCTGTAGATTCAGGTGCTTGCTTCCCTCTGCTGCTGCAGCTCAGTTGATTCTGGGGCAGGACGTCAGTCTTTTCACTCTCAAGGGGATTTCCCTTCATGCAGCCAGGTTCAGCAGCTGGTACTGGGGCTCGGTGAAATCGCTCCTGCTTCCTGGCCGATATGAAGCTGCTCCTGTACCTCGGCAGGTGTATCCTCTGCACAGAGGTTAAAACGCAGCTTGCTGGGGTGCCCTCAGCGTGCCACGATGCAGCAGTGGTGGATTCAATAGGGAAGTTTGAACAGTCTTACAAAGTCTCTCACAAGTGTCCAAAACAGCACACAGGATGAAATAAAAACAGGACAGGCCAATACATAGACAAAGGCCAATGTAAGCAGATATAAGGCAATAGAATGTTACATCCAACTAGTTTCGTAGAATTAACTACTTCTTCAGGGAATGCCCTGAAGAAGTAGTTAATTCTACGAAACTAGTTGGATGTAACATTCTATTGCCTTATATCTGCTTACATTGGCCTTTGTCTCTTCCTTTCCCCCCCCCCCTCCCTTCCCATTCCCTTCCCCACCTTCCTTGATTCCTCTATGTACTCTGTCAATCTGACAGATGTAATGGCTATGCCCCCTTTAGGATTAACAGGCATTGGTCATTGGTCCCGCCCCTCGAGGACGGCTTATAAGGTCCCATTCCATGACGTGACTCTATACCTGACTCCTCCCCCTTGAGAAAGCGCGCGGTGACGCGTGAAACGTACGTCGGGGTACGCCGTGACGTCATCACGTTGACGCATGCGCGGCATGTGTGTTAGAGGAACGGCAACTCCTAACCCTCTCATGGAGTTCACAGGCTGCACCAGGGACATCAGGTTGTATAAGCATATACCCAATTGCTGATGTACACGTTCTGTGGGGGGTTTTGCCATTGTGCACTTCACAGTTAATTAACTATATTGCGCTACCCCGCAGGCACCCATTATTGGGAAATATATTGAGTCTACCTATACTCTGTGTATACAGATGGTTATCTTGATCTAAGTGTGTTTAGTGACTGTCAATCACACACTGTGCATATATTTAACATCTACTACCTACCTTGTCTCTTGTGTACTTAAACCATTGGTTATTGCAACCTTGTTGTTTACAACCCAGCACCTGTTGATTTAGCTCCTAACTTGATAGTAGCTTCTTCCCTTGGTTATATCTGTTAACCATATTTGCACCGTTACCACACACATTAGGGGATTTTATTTATGCACCTGTTGTGCATTTTTATTGTGTTTCGTCGTTTTTACAGTAGTAACATTAATGTCTTTATTATTTTCATTTGAGTGTGACCTTTCAGCTTTATATCCTATATATTCTGGATTTGGCTCAGACCTAGCCTTCTGTTTACTGACATTATACCCATATGTCACCTATCTTGAGTGCAATTATAGGGGGCTGTATATGGTCTTCTGATTATATGTCTGTTAGATCAATACTTGAACTGGAGTTGATGTATTCTCGGTACAAATTGATCTCTGTATGGAATTATTACAACATAAAATCGGATACAGGATATATCGTTAATAGGATTAATGCTCACAGTTACTAATCCTATAGTTACAAGATGACACAGGTTACTATTAATGGTGTAAAAAAACTAATGACTATCTAGTCCTTAATACATAATATGACTTTAAAACAGTACCACATACATGGGGTACTTCCGAAAAAATCAGCAGCATTCATGTTTAGAATATCAACAGTTAGTCCGGATCAGACTTATCTCCAGATACAAAACTGATTGCATATCTTTTAGGGGGCACTGAATCTATGAAGTCAGTATAGTTAATTGGACACAATGTAAAAACACTATTTTGGCACATTTTTCATCCAATCCCTTGGACTCGTTGGTGTATAGAGGAATGAAAACATGGAAAGATGAGAACAGGAATTAGTTATTTTGAAAACAAGATATTTAACCAGCATTACTAGATTAATTGTATTTATTATTACTAGAAAATAACCGGAAAACCTGTGGTCTTAGCAATAATCATTCATAATGGATTTACAATTAGAATAACTTGGAATCGTCTGAAAAACGAGTGTCTTAGACAAAGCGCCCATACGAGCTAAATGTGTCAGACGTTCTCACTGCCTGTTCTTCCAACTTGTTTATATTACAGTATGTTGCGAGTAGCCCAATAAATTACTTTTTAATCTTTTTGAGCGATCCAGTCTCCATTTTTGAATAACAGCAGTGCACTTCTTTTTTTCTTCTCCCACGGGCTTCTACTTCCGCTATATCTTTAGCATATGGTTAATGTCACGTTATTGTAGCATAATCTTGCGTCATTTTCCAATATCCTGACGTTAAGTACGTCTTAGCATTACCCCGATCCAGACCCTGTAAAACGGCTTTAGCTTCAGAAGGGGAAAGAAAGAGGTGAGAGGGAATGAACTTTGGATATAAATGCTACTGTATGTTGTTAAACTCCTGCCTAACTGTGGCGTTACACTCTGAAAATTCTACAGTACTTTGGGGTCTGGATCTGAGTTACTCAAAGTTTAGCTATGACCTCCTAACTAACATAACATTAAATCCCTGTGTTAACCTTAACAGACTTTTGTGGATATACAACATTGAGGACAAGTCAGATCGTCAGTGACTGATTCCAGACTGAGATTGACTTGGGATGCTGTGGAAGAACCCTTTTTTCTTCTTCAGACAAAGAGAAGTACCATGTAATCAAAAGTATAGTGTGTATAATGGGCCAGATGAAAGGGTGTCTCACCCTGAAATATTGCCCCTCTTTTCAGTTGTAGTGGATATTTTCTCCTTTTTTGTCTCCCTGTATTTTTGATCACCGTTTTTTGTCCCCATTAACCTCTTGTTTCTCACTTTATTTATTTGTCCTTCTGTGATGTTTTGTTGGGTGTATTTCCAGTTCATTCTTTAGTTACTGTCTTTTACTGTATCTGTTCTATTTTCCCCAGAGGATTATATGCTGGGTTAAAAGCTTGCTCTTTAGCAATATAAAGACACAGACCAGTGGACTATTTCATTTAGTGAACAATAGTCTTTGCATAGTGCTTTATTCCTGTACTATATGGTTTTTTTTCATTCACAGTGTGTATCTATGTTGAATACTGTACATTTGTTTGATATATTTCTACTTTGTGAGTAAATATTAAATGTTTTGCATATTCTATTTCTAGCAAAATGAGAGTGGGGAACCCTATGGATATCCAATATTGTCCCTAGGGATTTGAGGGGTGCTTTTATTGGTTCCCTTCACACATATACATACTAGCCACTAATTTCTGCAGTGGTGGTACTGTCTGTCACTCCCCTTGTATATGAGCTAACTCCTAGCTAACATAACATTAAATCCCTGCCTTAACCTTAACAGACTTTTGTGGATATACAATTGTAGCACCTGTTCCCCCCTGCCACGGAAGATCTGGTCACTACATGGGTGTTTTCCCTGGGTGCTGAAGCTCACCTGCTGGTTCAGGAGGTCTGAGTGGGCTCCACAGTTGTTGTTTGGGAGCAGCAACAGGGCAGGCTTTCTTCATCTCTTCCGGTGCAGCACCTCTATCCCATAAGGATCCTGCTTAATGCAGGATGTCCCCACAGGCAATACTCCTCGCCAATAACCACACACCAGAGTTGGTCCAATGGGAGGTTTATTGCATAACAGCATGATAGTTCTCCAGCCCTGAAGCAGACCCCAGGGGCTTGAATCCCCAAGAGCCCCTCCCAATCTCCTTGACCTTCTTGTAGGGAATAGGGTATCACACTGTCCCATAATCATCACCACTCAATTTGGTGGAGTGTCAGCTTTTAAACCCAGGGGGAAGGGCTTGTAACCCCACCCCATAACAGGGCAGGTCCAGGTACTGACATGCATCACACCATATACATGTGACCCAGTCAGTACGCTCACCAGGTATGACACTCCAACTGCAGGTTTAGGCCTGCCCCCTGGATAAGGCAACATAGTACCCATCCAGGTTGCAACTGCAGATTAGGCAGTGCGCATGAGTTTAACCCCAACACTGCCTGTTCCTATCAGGACTTATATTGTTGAGGCTAGTAGAAGGCGTTAGCCAGGGGCACTTGGCTGCACAATGTTATAGTAATTCCTCATTTGCATACAATGTAAATGTCATTATCACTAATGGCCGTTATAGTTAACGCAATGCCCTTTACAGGAGAAAACATTGCTTAACATTATGTCACTGTCCTTTGAAAAAAACCACGGTTAGGCTGAATGTGACGCTAGCTAGATTAATGTCACGTTAAGTGACTCAACAGAGGTTTATAGATCTGGGCCTGAGAAAATAATGGTGCAAGAATTTCAAAGTTATAATGAACATAACTGTGTTATAAAGTGGTTTGAAAAAAATCCCAATGACAGCCAGCTTTAGTGAGAGAACAAGTTTGTATACCAACATTTCCGCTAAGCACAAAACTATGGGATGATTGCACAATAATATACTATGTGGCCAGGAAGAAATACAGAAAGTTAATGCAATTTTTTTTTTACTATTCTCTTGGTTTCTTAATTAACATTTGGACATAACATAGAGGACATTATTGCTTTAACCATCTGTGCAAAGGGCCACACTGGGCATTGGAAAACTGTAGGTACCAATTCCATTACATTTTCACATTATATCTTGGGAACATAGCGGAAAACATGTGGAAACTATTTTCAAGGACAATTGGTTAAATAATTTAATTAGATTAAAAACACTGTGGAAATATCTGCATCTTCCCTTGATTTACATGGGATGAGGGATTTTTTTTTTCATGGAGAAAGAAGAAAAATTATACAGTTAACCAAGCTGTAAAGAATTCTCCCAGGCAGATATAATGAATTGGCTAGCATGCTTGGTTAGTTATATCTTTAGCCTCTTTTCTAGAGAGAATGACATACGGTATAGCAGGACACATGGAGAGGATAAAAAAAAATACTAGCATTTTTTTATCAATTGGATCATGAACTGATGTAATTGCAAGATATCAAAGTAAATTATTTGGTAGGCTTTATTAACAGATGGAATTCTGGTTGAAGAATGTATGAATGGGATATCTAGTAAATATGTTGTTGTACAAAGGGATGAGGTGGGGCTGAAAGATAATTGACCTTTTGGTTACCCAATGACAACATACGGAGTCTGCTGTCCATGAGAAGAGAAGAGATCTGTTGATGATACAATGAGGAACTGCAGATGGACGGCAAAGTGCATTTTGGACATACTTGCTATTGCCATCTCTAAGCAGTGTTTTGTGAGAGGAAAGAATGGCATCAGTCAGAACTTCTTGGAAAAGGATTGTCTGATTCTCCTAAAAGAACATGGAACAAAGGTTGCTGGAGCTCAATTCCTAGCAGAGTTACTTTTCTAGATGGGTTTCGGTTTGTTTTTGATAAGGTGTAAGAAAAATAGAATACGGCTTTGGTTTAGCAAGAGTTATTGAGGATTTTAATTTTATGCTTTTTTTCAATAGTTCATAAACCAATTTTTTTGTAAAATAATATATATATATATTCTATATCATTTAAAAAAAAACATTGTGTTAAAAGTCTCTGTATGATTGATTTAATCGTTTCTATGTAAGGTTTTCACTTTAGGGATGACTTCTGCATGCATAGATAAGTGGTTTACAAACCTCTTGTCAAGGATCACTAGCCATACCAGGTTTCTGAGGCAACCACCACCCAACATTACATGCAAAATGTAACATTCCATTCATATGCAAATTAGGTGCATTAACTTGTGAGCAAATGCATTGGTTAGACTTGGTGTGGCCCGAGGTCCCAATGACATACTGTAGTAATACACATCACTTGCAATCTACACTAGACTATATAACATCTGTCATATCAGTATTATTTTCAAGGTGTCTATCAGAAACAGTGGCAAGATAGAAAAAGAACTTGATTAAGAATAAAAATAAAATAGAATTCTCAGGATAACTGCAATTGTAGGTTGTAATACCCTTATGTTCTGTCAACAAACTTCTAAAAGATGTTTCTGTATTAATTACAGCGTTTTACGTTTGACCTTAAACTAGTACATTTGACCTCCACTGCCTTCTTTTTATGTCTCTCCTTGTTAACTTGTTTTGTGTCTGTGGATGTTGCGATAGGTGGAAAAGAACTAACTAAAGGAAAGTTTGAAAGGAGACCAATTGGACAAATGTTTAAGTAACAAGGCTTCCTTTTCAGTAGGTGGAGGCATTTATAGTACAGTTTGATTTATACGTACAGGAAAACTGTGTGAATAATGTAGTTTATGTAGCTATAATAATGTTGTTTGTCACTTAACACCATTGAGTAACAACAAGATATTTGCAATTACATGTATTCCTATTGCAATTGTTTATCTTCCATTTCACCACTTAGATCATATTATGTCCAAAGCAGGGACACTCCGATCACATTGTTCCTTATTATCAACAGAAGTGACATGAGCGGAGCACAGCAGCAAAAAGAGGCAGCTAGACTCGATAAAAATATACTTTATTCGTCCACGGCCATCTGTAGAGGGCAAGAAAGACCTCGGACAGGTTTCGCACCAACACGGGAGCTTTGTCAATGAGTAAAGGTACACCAGAAACTAACTTTAATGTAGTTCTAGCATCCGGAAACACCGCCCCCAGCTCACGAATCAATCATAATGAACTGGGATCAGGTGTGACCGAGATGAGCAGGTAACAAAATAATTAGCGAATATATTTAACCCATAGGGCCAATACTGAAAAGCCTAGTAATAAAAAAAACATATATAATACAGTTTAATATCAAGAACCTTCAGTCTTGTCCTAATACATAATCTGCTAGCATGAATAAACATATAAATATCTTAATATATAAAATTGAAATTTGTGGGGTTGTTGCTAGATGTGGGGAATCTGATTGGTCCGTGGGTCTGCCCGCCCCCCCCCCCCCCCCGCGACTCTCATTGGCCAAGAGGTAAGCTCCACTGTGACACACACATAGACACACACAGACATTGGTCCCTGTGTCCGCCCGCCCATAATCAGCCTCCCACACGACTCTCATTGGCGAAAAGGTACAGTGACATCACTGACACACACCTACTTCACTGTCACACACTCTCACTGACACACCATACCCCCAGAGAACCCCTGCGGAGTCCTTGGTAAGTTTCATCCATCTCACCCCTGTCTACACACACACACTCACTGTCACCCCTGTGTACACACACACACACACACACACTCACACCTGAGACCATGCTTCACACACACTCACTGTCACCCCTGTGTACACAAACACTCACACACACTCACACCTGAGACCATGCTTCTTCACCTAATAAACACACACTCACTGTCACACCTGTGTACACACACACTCACACCTGAGACCATGCATCTTCACCTAATAAAAACGGCTTCATCACCTAATAAAAACGGCGTTCTCTCTTAACTTTACAAAATGCTCCTCCGTCCTCTTCAGCTCCGCACACACGCCCAGCCGGACCGCACACACGGCCGCCCGACACTCCCTGTAGCCGCGCAGCTTGCTTCACACACGGCCGCCACAGCCTGCACTCTCCCTTAAGTTGCACAAAAATCACATGTCCGCCCGGACCGCACACACGGCCGCCCGACAGTCCCTCTTGCCGCGCAGCTTGCTTCACACACCCTGTCTAATTTAACCCACCTCAGACTATCACCCCTGTCTAATTTAACCCACCTCAGACTATCACCCCTGTCTAATTAACTAATTAATTATCAGATAATATAACTTAAGAGATGACCAATATTAATATAAATAAGTGATTCTTTTGAAGAGTATATTTTTGGGGGGATATTTAATATCACATGAGATCCATATTATATGAATGTTACACCTCTTTAAGGGATAAGTTGGAATCTACATTTTACAATATTAAGTGGCTGCTGTGAGTATCTCCTCACTAACTGTCATTTAATGCCTAAACATATTGTTATTTATTTGCTTCACTGAAAAGGGAATAAAAAAAACATATGTTTTGCACCTGTATGTAGAAATTAACACAAAATGGCTGCTGTGAGAATCTCCTCACTGTCATTTAATGCCTACAAATATTGTTATTTATTTGCTTTCACATGCTAATATGCAGTAGTCTTATTATATGTTGCACCTGTATGTAGAAATTAATCTGTCTTTACACAAAATGGCTGCTGTGAGAATCTCCTCACTAACTGTCATTTAATGCCTACTATAATTTTGGCTCCGCCCCTTATTGACATTTGACCAATCAGAACTTTCTCAGTCAGTGTGTAGTTGGCCTACATTTATTACTCAGGCATTGTAGTTGTGGTTTTGTTTTTATATCTTTGCTCCAACTGGAACTACTAAAAATATTGTTTATAAACAACCATGACAATAAACATACACTTTGCTCATATTTGCTCAACTACATGTTCATTGTACTGTTTGTTTAAAAATAAACTTTTTTCAACAACATCCTTTTTCTTTACATCCTGGGAAACGCCGGGTATATCACCTTCACCTAATAAAAATTTTACAGTTCACAAAATGTCCGCCTTCCCGCGCCCACCTTCACCTAATACAAATTTTACAGTTCACAAAATGTCCGCATTCCCGCGCAGCTACAAAAAAATCTCCGCCTTTGGCCCCTTAACACGCTGAACACTCCCTGCCACCTTACAACCTTTCTAAAATAATAAAAGCCTTCCTTCACCCCAGCTCATCACTCAATAAAATATAAAGATTCTCCTCCACATCACCGCCGTTCCGTCTGCGCTCCGCACGCCCGCACGCTACTGTTACATTTCTGCCTTTCCAAAATGAGCTTTTTCAAAATGTCCGTCTTCTCGACCCCACCTTCACCTTATAAACATTTGACAATTCACAAAATGTCCGCCTTCCCGTGCAGCTACAAACCAAATGTCTGCTTTTGGCCTGAACACTCCCTGCCACCTTAGAACGTTTGTTAAATAATAAAAGCCTTCCTTCACCCCAGCTCACCACTCAATAAAATATAAACCATTCTCCTCTGCATCAACGCCGTTCCGTCTGCGCTCCGCGCGCCCACTACTGATGTCCGTCTGCGTTTCCTCAGCGCTCCACTCCCTCAGCTTACCCTGTCTGCTCGCCGCACGGCCGCTACTGATGTCCGTCTGCGTTTCAATAGCGCTACACTCCCTCAGCTTACCCTCATCCACACCACACCTTACCTCAAAACTACGTTTTCATCAGTCTCCAAGTACATAATAATAAAAATTTTCTTAACACTCCCTCTTAAAGTTTGCACAAATACTTCACTCACCCTCCCCCCCCCCTCCCATCAAGTGCACTGGTATAAACTTACAATAAACATGTTTATCCCATGGACAGTTATATGTGGCATGTTCTATACTCGGAACACCACATTACTTATATATCTTTGCTCAAAGTGGATCAAAAACATATGTTGTACTTTAATAATATTGAATTCTTATACTTTTTATTTTAAACAACATCAATTTATTTTATCTATTTACATTTCGGGCAACGCCGGATCTCTCAGCTAGTATACGAATATAAGGAACAGGATGGACCCAAAATAGTAATAAAGAACATATATATTCAATAAAATGAATGACCTACGAAACATGAAATAGATAATAATAATATTAATAACAAAACCATATATTTACTTGCTTAATGATATACTGCTGCGGCCGAGTTTATTTGAGCATTTGCCCGTTCTCGGCCGCAGCAGTATCCTGGCGCGCGCCGGAGGGTGCCGGGCGCGCGCCAAAGCAGCGGAAGAGCGCCCTCCGATCGGGGCGCTCTCCCTACCGCTGCCGGGTCCGCCGGGTCCCCCGGAACCCCCTGCCGCCGTCCCCCACATCACGGGCCGAGGGGCTGCCACTTGCAAGCCGGGAAATCTCCCGGCTTGCGGAACTGGCCACACTTCAATAAAGTGTGTCGCCAGTGTACAGGTGCATATATCTGGGGCTATCACCAACAAGACCCAGGTACATGCTGCAACATTTCAGTGACATTTCTGCAGAGACTAATGGCCCATCGGATTAACACAGCAGGGGTCCCTGGCAGTCCCATTCAGTTTGAATGGGACTGCCAGGGACCCCCACTGTTAATCCAATGGGCCATTAGTCTGTCTGCAGAAATGCCACTGAAATGTTGCAGCATGTACCCAGCATGTACCTGGGTCTTGTTGGTGATTGCCCCAGATTTGTTTTAGAATACTCGTCGGCACTACAGTATGAATAAATCAACAAAATAGATACCAATCTAATGGTAAGGATAATCCCTTAATATAAATAACACACAAAAATAAAAACACCAAAGGAAAAATAACTATCACAAAAATAAAAAAATTAAATTAGTGATACCGACATGGGGGAAAAAAATTGATTAATAAATAAGGACAAAATGAAAACTAATAATGAACTAGATAGAATATGTCTGAATCTAGGAACAAAAGGATAATACTGTACATAAACATAATGTATCCTCACAGATACAAACAAAGTAGCAGTGTAGAAAATGGCAAAGCTCCCAGTCCACATTGATGCCTGATGGATAATGTGTATTAAAAGATAACATCCAAAACATGTCTCAATAGTTAAGCAATAAGAGTCTATCCACTCCTCTAACTGGAGTAGAAATGGTCTCAAGGCTAGAAAATGTGAAATTATTAATGGAACCTAAGGGACAGGAAGTGAAATGTCTTGAGACTGGATAACGATCATCGGCATGCCTAATGGAGAGTACAGTAAATGCTTCATTATACGCAGCTAAGAGGTCTGATGGTCCTCCCAATATAAGACATCCCACAACCACTTGTAAGTCCATATACAATGTGGGTGGAATTGCAATTGATAAACATTTTGATAATAGAGGGAGCTCTCATACGGCTGCTCTGTAGTTTTAATAGGAGTGGAATAGGAAAAAATGCTACAATGTCCCCATTTAAAAAAAACCTTTGGGGATTCTAAATGTGTTGGAAGATTTATCTTGTACAAAAAGACTAGGGTCCCTATCCTAGTAGGTTTGATAACTTTGGTGCCATCTCGAACGATGCAAATGTTCCCGCAGAATGGTTTGTCATTTGTGTTATCACAGTATTTAGAAAGAATCTGAAACCATTTCAAACCGTGAGGTAGGAAAATGCCAATACCGCTCGGGACAGCAGCAATGAGATATCAGCCTCACTCAAAGTTCTCCCCTTACGATCTAGCCGCAGCTGCATAGAGAGCAGCACAGAGAAAGCCGCCTCTCCCTGCACAGCTCTCGCAGGCGGTCATAGTGTTTTTATTTCAATTTTAATACTAGTATAAGGTAGCAGGGTGTCTCAGGAGCTGAACCACATTAATTTCAGGTCCAGGGACCCCCTGCTTCCTGAGATACAGGCCCGGTATGGGGTGCTGGTATCTCCTATGCATTTAAATGTCCTGGTCACGTGACAAGGCAGATTTAAATGCACAGGAGATACCGGCACCCAATAATGGGGCCTGTAATGCGGGAAGCAGGGGGTCCCCAAGGCTGAAATCAATGTGGTTCAGCTCAGAAGACCCCCTGCTTCCGCACAATAGTATTCAAATTTTAAAAAAAACAGCTTCATTATTTGTTTTTATATTTGTTGTGTAATTTGGTGCTGGTTTATCTTTTTAGGTTGCCCAGTGACTGCCAGCTAATAATGCCCATATTATATGGGCATGATGTACCACTGTGCCAATCAATGGATAGAGGGTGGGGATAATTGACCAAATACCACCTTTGCCCACCCCCACTACCCACAATAAACCGGACAATCGTATTTAACCCCTTCATTGCCATAGCGGTTAGCCGCTAAGGTAATGAAGCTGCCTGTAAATGTATTTTTATTGCATAGGATAGAAGTCAGGTGTCTCCAGAGCTGGTATTATTGCATATCAGCTCTGGAAACTCCCAGCATCAATCTGATGCAGTAAAAAAACATTTTTTTTCTAAGTCCCACTCTCAAATCCCTTCTCGCAACCATTGGGGTGACGAGATGAGATCTGTGATGAGCTTTCTATTTCAGAGCCCTGATGAAATTATCAGGGCTACTGGACATTGAGGGATTACGGATCAGGTAAGAGGGATTACAGATCAGGTAAGATCCCAGGCGGGATTGCTGCTTTAGATATTGTGAAGCGAGGGCATCCAGACACTGGTTAAGGGATTCAGGAAACTAGTCATTCACATCTGGCTTTTTTTTTTTCTAGATCCGACATTTACAGACTCTCACACGCTCACACGCTCACACTCTCACATGCTCACACTCTCACACTCTCACACCCTCACACGCTCACACTCTCACACTCTCACACTCTCGCACTCTCACACTCTCACACTCTCACACTCTCACACAACAAGGACTAATTGTAGTAAAATATCAATGTAATACAATAAATAAACATATTTCAAAAACGAATGTTGTTATTAATTCGTTCTTTTCAGGGACTGAACAGGTTAAAATAAATATGTGTCAAGCTTTGTTCTCTCAGAGACCAAATGGTAAAAGTATTCTAGCTGTGGACCAGATGTCCCAGGATATCTATTACATAAGAAACAAGATCACTAGTCTTGTTTCTGACCCCATTAGTAGTTATTGACCTTTTATCCCTATTTCTACTAATTTAGGCCAGATGATATATGTCATTTTAGATGTATGATCTATACATGGGAACTGAATTTGTAACAGATGTATGAAATTGACACACGATGTATTGTCCTTGTCTTGGGTATAAAAGAACTGCCTTGATGACATATTAAACAGAGGTGATGACTCGGCTACCTTGTGTGCATTGAGTCTTTGCTTCTCCGAGCTCGACTATCATATCTGAGACCAGAAGCATATAGCAGCTGCGTGATGAATCTCCCCGGGTCGAGTAGAAGAAGTTGCCTGCTCTAAGGTCTGGTCAGGTAGACTGGACCTAACAAATGGTGTCAGAAGTGGGATTTGCACAGAAAAAAGGTGAGAAAAACATATTTTATTGTTTCTCACCGTTTCTCTGCGAATCTAAAGAACCTAAATTTTATAGGGCAGAAGAATCGAGAGTTTGAGTCTCCGATTTATATAACAAAGGGTTGGAGTCCCATTTGTTTAATTGAAACGGGCTGTACTGATATGGTGTCTCAGATATGATGGTAATTTAGGATAAGCTAATAATTGTTTAGGTTAAGATATTAAGAATGATAAGACTAACCTTATTGTATGCTTGTTAAGATAAAATTCCTTTATAAATTGTTTATGGGATTATAGGTATACTGTATGAAGAAATGTACTGTAGGATGAGTTAAAATAACCCTTATGGATGAATGCAGTGTGGCATAGGTGCCTCAATTAACTCTCAAGCACAGCAACAAAGCTGGGAAGATAAAAGATTTTTTTTTGTCTGTCTCTCTCTCAAGTTGCCTGCATGTATAAGCCGCTCTAGCCCCCACCTTTTTTTCCCCCAGTGATTTGTTACACAGGAAAGGAACAGGAATGTTGAAGACAGACAGAGAAGAAGAAAAAAAGAGAGAGACAAGAATTAGAAAGTTGAAATAATAAGAATTTTGTTTTATAGGACAAGTTACAGAGATGGTTTTCTTTTTGTTGAAATGTTGTTAGCAAGTCAGCAGAGCTCTTAGGAGAGAGAAAGACAGAAAAATATAATTTTTCCAATTTAATTTTAAGACATGCAAACCCAAATTATTTGTGCCACATTAACCAAGTATGAGTGTATATTAAGTTGAATTAATAATATTTTCCCGTCTGAATTGAAAAGTGGAAAACAAGAGTATAACAGGTATAGGTTTCTTTTTCCATTAGAATGTTTTTATTACATTTTCAGGCATGAATATGATAAAAAGGTTGATTGTATGTAATCCCTGTGTGTGTGCTTGTAAGAATCTGAGTGAATTCTATCCATATGAAAGTGTTATTTGCATTGAATAATAAGAAAAACGGTTTATTGTATGTATACAAAATTACTATTCAGGGCAAGTGCTTCTAAAATAAGAATATAATTAATTGCTCATGTTGAAATTTAATTTTTAAAAGGAGTACACCCCCATTATAATATAAACTAATTAATACTGGAAAGGGGAAAGTTTTGGGTATCTGTGGAGAAAAAAAGAATAAAGAAAGGATTAATTATTTTTGTATACAGTTCTGTCACTGGAATAATAAGGATGTTTATCGTACTGGCCAGGCGATTTATTTCCTTAAACAGAATTACAATTCTTTTTCTCTAAATCTCCACAGATAAAATCAGGTGAATATATTATATAGAAATAACAGGCGAAATATATTCTAGACACAAAGCTAACTAGAAGCTCAGCATTTTAAAATTAGTTTTAAAAGTTAATTATGATATGAAAAAAAAAGGATATCTTTATAAATTTAGTCTGCAGGATCAAATTGTTTTGTTTTCCTATTTATTAGAATAGGTGAGAAAATATGTGTCTGTTATTTTTGTAAAAACTGGTTGAATGTGTGAAAGAAGCGTAAAATTCTGTTTGTTTTGTGTCTGCACTCTGTGCTCTTTTTGTGTATAACCAGTAACTAAAACTGTCTAAAGTATATATTAAGCCTATAATTTTCTGTTTAACAAAGATCCAGTTTTAATTTTTGAATACCAGTAACATTATCGGGCTCTGTGACGAGCTGCATATTTCAAGCTGTCCTAAATTGTATTGCAGTAACCAGTAATTAACCTTTTTTTTGTTACAAGGTTCTGGCAAGAAGCCCAGAGAGTTATTTTGAGCTTGGTATATGGCTTGAAATGGAAACAGTTGTAAATTGATTAATATAGAGTTCAAATGAACAAAGGACAGTAACCTAGAATGAGCACTCTAAACACCTGGTGGGTGGGTAATAAAGTGGTTAAAACTTAAATCTTTAATATCCGTGTAAAATTATGGGAATTAAAACAGATATTAAATGCTCAGAACCTATAGTAAGAGCACAATGTAATGTTCTGGATCACTGATTAACTGCATAGAATCACTAAACTAGTGTCTTGCAGTGCGAACAGTGAAGTGGATAAAGTAACCACTAGTCCAATGTAATCAGCACAAAAAAAAAAAAAAAAAAACTCTAGTGCTGAGGTTCTTATAAGTGTGCAGACCCTGAAATAGCAGTAAAAAAAAAAAAAAAAAGACATGGAAAAGGGACCCTAGCCAGGTCTGCCAGTATACTAGAGGGTTCTATGTGGAATTATTTTTCTGCAAAGTTGATCAAATATTTAATATTTTATCATTTTTTTAACCATCTTTTTCTCTCAAATGTGTCCCACCTTTAAATCTGTGTCTATGAGGTTTTTATGCTACAGGTTGTTCTTTCAGCAAACCAGATGTTATTTGGTGTTCTAAAAGTTTCTGTCAGAAGACTATAGCAGATTATTTTTATATTCAGTAGGATTTTTAATGTCAATTTTATACCCAAAGGTTTCAGGTTAGTTTTGCTATACATCAGCCAATTCCATTAAGGTTATGTTTTAAATGCTGTTATCCTTTGTGTAATATTGTTCACATGTAATAAAAGTGAACAAAAGGAGGGTGTTATTGCTGTTATTATTGCTGGCTGCCCCTGAAACCGAATGGCAAGGGCTGAGATTGTCAGCTCTTGGGTCTAATATTGTACCTTACTGTGTTGCCTATAATTTTTCCCTTTGATACTGTCCCCCATAGGGGTATAAGATAGGAATTGTGTATGTGGGATTAACTGTGTAAGACCAGTGGGCTAGTTAATGCATTCTCTGTGTATTCCTTTTGCCTCATGGGACTGCAGCTGTCTGTGCGCGTTTATAAGTGGATTGCCTTGTATGGGTGGCCCCTTATGAGAAATAGCTGCAGAGCAGTCTCCTGGCACATGATAGAAAACGGAGGGGATATTTTGGCCTGTCAGCAAGGTATTCTTAGCTGGTGTCTTAGAGAAGAGAAGGTTTTAGAACCCCACATGATAGGTGCAAATGGTGGAGTGCAAGCTCTTGTGTCTACATGTTGGTTGTATGTGTTTTAAACATACAATGCATTGTGCTTGTCCTGTGATTTAAACCCAGGTTGGTGAATTAGCATGTGAATAAGCATTCCAATGCCCCAGCTCAGATATGGAGTGCCTGAAAGTGAACTGACCCTGTTATTTCCTATGTCATGTTCCATTAGCCCTTGAACTGTGAAATTTCTTGTGTGTCAGTTTTAGGGGGATATTTGGGTGGAAATATAATTATTTTGGTTGCAGGAGTTGGGGGGTCCAAAGTGCTGGTAGTCACTTAATTTTCCCCAGCAAGCAGGCATGATTTGACAGTGCGCAGGGTGAATTACACTAGGGCTTCCCTGTGTCCCCCAAACTCCTTGATTTTGAGCCCAAATCCCCCCAAGTTATTTCCCTAATAAGTATAAGGTCCCCCAAAGTATATTCTCTGTTTCTTGTGTTTCTGTGTGTTTCCAAGGTCCTATCCGAATAAACCGCAATGTATTTTTCTGCCTGTTTTGCCTTGTGACTGATACCTTAAATATAAAGGTGTATTTGGCCTGGACTACCGTGACAATCAGAAAGAATTTTTCTCATGGGAAGACCAATGGTCACCCCAGGTACATTTTAGATTTAATGTTGTATGATTATGCTCTAAACAGACGATTTTAATCAGCGTCTATTGTGTGAAACTAATGCAATTGTTTGAGTGTCTCATGTTCAGGTGCAGTCCTTCTAATTAGATGAAGATAAAGGTGACGCAAAAGCGCTTTTCATCTAAAGTGGAGAGGCCCATTCCAGATGCTACCCCGTCAGAGTATTTTCCTGGATCCATGTTACATAAGTGCACCCACAGTCGCTTCAAAATTAAACCTCAATACAGAAGGGAAGGCCTAAAGACACAGTTATTTTCAGTTGGTGTTTTGGGTCACAATAAAACCCGGCACTAACCAAAGAAGGAGAAAAGTTCGTACCAGAAATCCGGACCTCAATATATGAACTTTGAACTTTTTAATAACCTTTTTTACAGGTTATATTATTTTAATTACAATGTTTATGCTGTTAGGTTTATATAAGTGGTGTTCACATTAAGATGATAGGGTAGTAACAGGAATATTTTGTTTAATAATATGTATTTTGTTTTATTGTCCTGTGTATAGCATATATGCACACCTTCTTGTTATATAATGGAATCCTGGTAAACAAAGCCCACATCTTATGTGCAATGTAACCCAATGTACTATCCATACCCAATAAGTTGCACCCCAGGAACACGAGAGTTATATTTAACCCCTTGGAAAAAGACAAGATGCTATAAGATATTTGTAGAACTATATATATATATAAAAGAAACTGGTTACGAAGGGAGTAGAAATACGACTTTGCCCTAGGGAAGTTATTGACTCTGTGATAGAAGGATAGATAAAGTATTATCCTGCAACTAGACCAGGTTATGTTATTTGGGAAAGTGATTTTAGTGTTTAAAGGTAGAGATGAGGGTTGGGATTTGTTGGGACTTGGTGGTTAGATTATTTCGCTGGGAGCGAAGCTAGTGGATGTTTTTGTATGTATGTTTGTCCTACTCATTACTCTCTGTGTTATGAACAGCAATACTTTGGTCCAGAAGTGTGTTGCAACCCCCCCACCGATGCTATGTCTCTTTTTGGTGATGAAAATGTCAGCAGTCCCCCAGAAGAAGAGACCAAAAAAGAAATCAACTGGGCCGATACAATGGCCAGATAGGAATCAAGTTATGCACTATGGGACTATTTTTTTGGTCCAGCAGGACTATGATATGGTTAACTGTTCTGTAAAAAGACTGTCTCTAAAGGATACGAGGGGGCTGAGAAGATTGGATATGAGGAAGGTGGGAAGGGTGTGTGTCAACCACAAGGAAAGGATCACAAGTCAGCCATTTTGACTATGGCATCCATTTTGTCTGTTCCGATATTCTGAGTAAATGTAGTATGTAAGATGTATGTGTTGGGCAGTCGCTCCTAGGAAATATTAACCCACACCAACCCCCACTTATGCTCAGAAATAGAATTTAAATAATGTTCCCCCTACCTAAGCAAAGGATACGAAATTGAAAGGCATTAATTATTAAAAGTAGCTCAGTTAAGAGAGTTGCGGGAGGTCTAATTCCTTTTTAGGAATGTATGATTTATATGCAAAAGGGGATTTTTTAGTAGTCAATATAGATGCCGTTTTTAACGATACTAAAGATGCTATTTTAAGACTCAGTAGCAAATAGCAACAAATTAGAGCAACAGTATTGCAAAATTGTATGGCACTAGATTATCTGTTGGCAGCACAAGGAGGGGTTTGTAAGTTAGTAGGTAAAGAATGTTGTGTTTATATTGATGACCAATCAAAAAGTATACATCATGACATGGACACTCTACCAGAAATTCAATCTAGAATGCGAGAGGAACCAAAAGGGTTCGATTGGACATTTGGTCTTGGAAATTGGCTAGGTGCGTTGGGAATGAAAATTCTTTATGGAATCATGGCAATCGCAAGTTTATTACTTTGTGTGTATATGTTAATTCAGATGGCTAAAAGTGTAATCAGCTCTATTTTTGCCAAAAGAAAGCTGCTTCTGCTTCTAGCTCTACAGTTATGTATATGTTTCCCACAATGAGAGCGAGAAATACCAATAGTCTTGGTACTCGTCAACCACCCATATGTTCATCTCTGATTATCAAACGAGGTACCTAAAAGAGATAGGTTTCTGCATCCCCATGGTCTCTTAGAGGTTTCTCCCTTGGAGTTTTTCCTCTCCTGAGTGGTGTGTAGAAGAATAAATGGGACTGGTCAATTGGTTTGTTCTTCCAGAACAAAAGGAGGGTTTGTAAGGTTAAAAACTGTATCTGTCAGCTCTGTTCTTTTCAGGGACTGAACAGGTTAAAATAAATATGTGTCAAGCTTTGTTCTCTCAGAGACCAAATGGTAAAAGTATTCTAGCTGTGGACCAGATATCTATTACATAAGAAACAAGATCACTAGTCTTGTTTCTGACCCCATTAGTAGTTATTGACCTTTTATCCCTATTTCTACTAATTTAGGCCAGATGATATATGTCATTTTAGATGTATGATCTATACATGGGAACTGAATTTGTAACAGATGTATGAAATTGACACACGATGTATTGTCCTTGTCTTGGGTATAAAAGAACTGCCTTGATGACATATTAAACAGAGGTGATGACTCGGCTACCTTGTGTGCATTGAGTCTTTGCTTCTCCGAGCTCGACTATCATATCTGAGACCAGAAGCATATAGCAGCTGCGTGATGAATCTCCCCGGGTCGAGTAGAAGAAGTTGCCTGCTCTAAGGTCTGGTCAGGTAGACTGGACCTAACATTATTAGTTCAATTTCTTTCTTCCTTTAAAAAAAAAAGCGGGGCTGGGAGCATGGTTATGGGCGGGGCTAGGTGGCGAGTAGATTTTTTGGTTCGGCGAGTAGATTTTTGGGTGATTAGGCGGTGCTCACACAGTTGTAGTTCATTTCATTGATTGTTTTTCATTTGGTGCAGGTGTGTTTTTAGTCACTTATGGGGGTATATTAAGGGGTCTGGATTAGTCACTGGTTGAAACCAGAGACATAACATAAAACACAGACAAAGCTCAGTGCACATCCAGAAAAACTTATATACGGTACAGTGCCTAAATATACATGTATAAATAACTAATAAATAAAATGGTCTTTTAGTTTAACATTTTGGCCAAATTGTTGTAAGCCCTTGAGCCAAACTTAACGAAAACTTAAATATCAATGTAATACAATAAATAAACATATTTAAAAAACGAATGTTGTTATTAATTCTTATTAATTCAATTTCTTTCTTCCTTTAAAAAAAAAAGCAGGGCTGGGGGCGTGGCTATGGGCGGGGCTAGGTGGCGAGTAGATTTTTTGGTTCGGCGAGTAGATTTTTGGGTGATTAGGCGGTGCTCACACAGTTGTAGTTCATTTCATTGATTGTTTTTCATTTGGTGCAGGTGTGTTTTTAGTCACTGGTGGGGGTATATTAAGGGGTCTGGATTAGTCACTGGTTGCACTGCCCTGAGGAAGGTCCCACTCTGAGGACCGAAATGTTGGCTGCCCTGTGTTGTTAATACACTTTATTTACTTCATTATATTGCGATGTGCTGTCTCTTTGTTACCTGGATTTCCCTGGTTACCTTGTACATGTTTCTATATGGGACGAGCATCTGCCTTCATTTGAGAAACCGTGAGTGCAAACAATTTTTTCATTGACTATATATATATACTGTATATATCACAAAGTTGCATAATATTTCCAAATATATGCTTAAAACTTACTTTAAAAAAAAATACAATGTTCCTTAGTTTCAAAAAGACTTTCTGTTGAGGCTGAAAATCTGTGTCAGCTTAGAAATAGAGTTGCTGACATCCAAATTGATGTAAAAAAATATGCCTTGAGCAACTGAACCATTTCATTTTATTCAGTGGAGTAACATCCTACAAAGACCCAATTATTTAAATAAAATGTTACATTGTGTACGAGGAGCTGCATATACTGTACTGCTCATTTGCTCCCCTGAATCTTAACAGTAAAAATTAGAATATAT
This sequence comes from Ascaphus truei, assembly GCF_040206685.1. Lineage (NCBI taxonomy): Eukaryota > Metazoa > Chordata > Amphibia > Anura > Ascaphidae > Ascaphus > Ascaphus truei. The sequence continues at coordinate 63,241,417 of NC_134484.1, forward strand.
AATGCAGTAAAAAGTATTGATGTTGTTTCAGACTCAAAATATGCGCATATATGAAATACCAATGTATATTTTGCATACCTTCCACAGGTCCCTAAATTTGCTTCATTCACCTCATTACCACATTGTTACGGGAGACCAGGGCTATCACACCATGGATCAATTCGCCAGACAGAAATACAGTTCATAAAATTACATTATTGGAAAAATAAATATCCACATCTATTTACAGTAAACCCACACACTTACAACTGGAAAACTGGGGTTATCCTATACATGTAGCTGCCTAAGGCTAGGTCCCCGCTGCCTGCTGCCGTGCCCGCTATGGAATGCACTTCAGGGACAAGAGCCACCCCTCAATGAGGACGGGCCCACTACCGGGGTTGACCGCCGCGTTGTGCAACCAGATTTTTATGAAGACTGAAAAACTGTGTTCAGATCTGGTGACTAAGCACTGGCCATGCCCCCCGGCGGTTCAGCCAATGAGGGAAAACCTTCCGGGTAACGTCATGGCCGCACTCCCCCCGCTACGCCCCCATTCACACCTCCCCCCCCCCCACGGTCTTTCCCCCTGCAGCTCTACACAGACCGGGGAATAGAGCTGCACGCGCCGCCAGCCTGGCAGGCGTGTGTGCAGCGCAGACACCGGGGACTAAGCCGTAAGAGATTTTCCCTGTTCTCCATCCTGCAGACTCCACTGCAGCTTCTCCCCTATACTCACAGCTTGTTTCCAGTTGCAGCTTCTCCCAGCTACATCTCATACTGTAGCTCCTTCAGCTAAAAAAAACTCTGAACTCACAGCTAAAGCTGAGCTGATCTCATCTCATCTAGCTCGGGGTCTTTCTTCCCCCAGGTGTTTGCAATATGGCCCAGATCCTAGTTGGTGGGGGAAGTGCAACAAAAACACAGTTACAGGTACATGAAGAGCATTAGTTGGGAAGATCACAGACCACTTTGCAACAGTCCAGCTGAGCATAACATTAACCTCTGGTCCCTGAAGTGCTGAAACCAGGATTACAATACAGATACATATGTAGCCATGTTTAAAAATGGTATTCAGTTCTCTCTCATGCTGGCAGTAAGCCTGGTAAATATACAGGATTGCCAGCATCAATCATGGAGGTTTGCCCTCACACCCTGGTGAGGTGTCATATGTAGTCAAGGGGAGTGGTAACATGCTCTTAGTCGGTGTACCTGTTTCGGTTTGGAAGGGGTGTTTCAGCGGGCACCACGAGGCAGAAAAAACGTAGCAACTGCTGGACTGTGCTGTAAAGTGTCCTTTATTAAAGCATGGTTAAAAAGAGGGGGGGAAAAGGATGCCCCTGCACCTCTAACACGTTTCACCCAAGCATGGGCTTTTTCAAAGGGGGGGTCCAAACACTCCCTACTTACAACTCTGTATACCTCTGTTATACCTTGTGCCATCTAGGGGTTTAATGCATATAGCCTCAAGCATGCAATACCACACCAAGTGATCCGGTTTAAAACGCAGTTAAATACATTTACTTTACAATTACTGTGGGTCACATATGCTCTGTAGCACTGGTTAATTGGGGCCACTTACCCCTTACAAACATGCTCTTAGTCCACTGTCAGTGACATCAGAGATGTGGCTGTTTCCTAAGGTATATAAGACACAGCACTGCCCAAAGTTAGTTGTTCAAAGTGGTTCAAGGTCAAGTGTGTTAACTAAGAGTTCAGAGAGTGGTTCTACAGCAAGTAGTCAGATCTGCAGCAGTAAGGCTGCCTGGGCCTACACTGTGTCCAGGGACCTGGCACAGGTGGTGATCTGCACTAATTTGAAGCTGATGCGGGAGCTTTTCCTTTCTCCCCCTGTTCCCCTTGCATAATCTGACCTCATGTGGACGTAGTCCATTCTTGCTCCCAGCTCGCTACTATTTACATATATGATATTTATATCTACTTACTTATTATGGCTGGCTTTCTTTCACAACAACCAGATTTCGTTACTTGGCAGAATGAGGCAGTAAACGTATTCTCATTGGATGGGGATATCTCAGATCTTAGTGTTAATAATATTAATACCTACTTCTCGGGCCTAGAAAAAATATATAAACAAAGGGCCAAATTTTGGTGGGAGGTGGCTAGCCTGGAAAAAAATCTATCAACTGATCTCATTCCAAGAGGGCTACGAGTTCATATTATTCCTTCCACCTCTCACACTGAGTCCGAGTTCCTACTCCAATGGAATAAAATATTAGGCATTTGTTCAGCGTCGCTGATGAAGCTGCTAGTGGAGTCTGATAACGCAAAACTCCAAATAGTTAATACCGAACTAGCAGTTCAACGCAGCGACGCTGACAAATGGAGAACTAATCCTGAATTTATTATCCTGGAGAATAAACTCCAGGAAACTATACAGTAGATAAATTTACTAGAGAACTTAAAGAAAGAAAACAACGGAAATATATAAGGGACAGTAAGAACTTCAAGGAGGGAAAAGTCTATAGACAGAAACAACAGACCAAGAAGGTTCGTCCCCACCATCCAGAATCCTCAACAGATTGGGACACCTCTAATGAGGAGAGTGATGGTAAGTGAGGGAACATGGTAGAGTTGAACGCTCTAGAGTCGTTTTTTTAGACCTAGATCCCCGCTACCCACCACCCCAAGAAAGGGCAAGACTAAAAGAGGAAAGGTGGGGTGGGGTGGGTTGCGAGACAGAGACACCTGGGGATACAGGGGGAGACCAAGGAGACGGGCACGACGACTTCGACAATAGACACCATTACAGATAGTGGACACATACTGCACCGACACACTTTATTCGAGCAAATACCCAGTATGTACCTGGCATATACCTGGAATGCGCCGCTCCTCACCTCTGACAAGCCCCGTTGCGTTTGCCTTCCCAGCCTGGGTTCATGCCTGGCTGACGGGCGGCTGATCTGTTAAATGATAATGATTAGGATTTAATAGGCTGCAATGCTTCGCGTGTCTACCAGATGGCATAAATTCATGAATTGTAATGTAGTATATATATATATATACTGTGCAGTATTGCAGCCAGCAGGAATAAAATGCTTCAATCCCTGCCTGGAAAATACCTCAATGCACTCGGGCAGAAAACAGTCACAAACCTCAATACACCCGGGTATACCCGAATTCGTGGGACTAGCCGAGCTCGAATAAAGTGTGTCGCCAGTGTAGTAAACCTGTCCAGTCTAGTTCTCAGTAATGACCAGATGGCGGCTTTAAGTAAAGGCCTGTCTTTCTCACCTACTGCTGATTTTAGAAAATTTGGCTGGATAAAGGACACCTATTTGTTTGGAAGGAAACTTCTATTGCATACATTTTTTAAAAGGAGGGCACAAAATCAACTAAGGGCAGTCGGACAAGAGGAATTTGATGACCTCTACCTTGAAAACATTAGGAATCTTGTAGCCCTCAAAGAGGAGAGCTTAAGAATCCCAGGAGAGGGACCTTTCTCTATCCTAAAACCCAAATCACGGTTTACACCTGCCCTTGAAACATGCCCCAACGTGGCCACTTTCATCAGACTAGTCACGGCTGACTTGGAGCAACACAGACCTAGATCTGATTTGACTAACATGAGTTCTCCTGAAAGGTTGGCATTGTCAGAACTTCAATCTAATTCCCTTGTCACGATAAAGCCCTCTGATAAAGGGGGCAATATCGTTATAATGAACACTGTAGATTACGTAAGGGAAAACATACGTTTACTTTCTGACAGGAATTGCTATGCATTATTAAAAACAGACCCTACCCCGTCTATTTGCGAGACCTAAAATTGATACTTGACCAAGGGATTTACACCAAAGCTCTCTCTAAAAAAGAGGGTGAGGCACTTCTTAATAAAACTCCTAAGATTGCCACCTTTTATTCCCTCCCTAAAATGCATAAACGGTATTAAAGCAGTTGAATATTTTCTTCAAACACGTAGTTGTGATTTTAGCAACCACAACATCTTAGTTGTGGATTTGCTACGTTTCATTCTCAACCACAACTATTTCATCTTTGATGAAAGATTGTACCATCAACTCAGAGGCACCGCCATGGGGACCACCTGCGCCCCCACTTACGCTAATCTCTATCTTGGCTGGTGGCAGGCGGAGGTGGTCTTCCAGGAGCAATATCATCTGTATACCTCACACATTATATTGTGGATGAGGTATATAGATGATATCTTTATCCTGTGGAGGGGCACACGCTCAGTCTTTGACGAGTTCATTGGACTGCTCAACAACAATGTTCTGAATCACAGACTCACATCAGAAATCAGCAAAACATCTATTACTTTTCTCGATCTGACCATCATTAGATCTTCACAGGGTAATTTAGAGACATCCCTTCATCGTAAGGCTACGGCTACCAATAGCCTTCATAGAGCTGACAGCCACCCCCCTAGACACCAGATCATGGGCATTCCCGTTGTTCAGTTCCTCCGTCTTAGGAGGAACTGCTCAGTATTTGAGGACTTTGAAAAAGAAGCCTCAATTATGAAACTTAGATTTAGGCAAAGGGGGTATAGCAACAGATCTATTAAAAGGGCCTATCAAAGATCCACAGATCGCAATACCCTTCTTGCTGACAGAGTTGAACCTCAAAATGAGAAACAAATCATCCGTTTCATCGGTACAATTAACAACCAATGGCCTAAAATAACCAATATTTTGAATAAATACTGGTATGTTCTTCGGGATGACGAAGATCTTAAATAATAATAATAATAATAATAATAATAATAATAATAATAATAATAATAGCATGTTCTTGTATAGCGCTGCTAGTTGTACACAGTGCTTTACAGAGACATTTTGCAGGCACAGGTCCCTGCCCCGTGGAGTTTACAATCTATGGGGTTTTTTTTTGGTGCCTGAGGCACAGAGAGATAAGGTGACTTGCCCAAGGTCACAAGGAGCCGACACTGGGAATTGAACTAGGCTCCCCTGCAACAATCTCAGTGTCAGTCAGTGTCTTTACTCACTGAGCCACTCCTTCTCTTAAAGAAGTATTGAACGAAAGAGCAACTCTTGTCAGCAGAAGGGCCACTAATCTTCGCGATCTGATGGTACATAGCCACTTCCAGCGACCTACTACAGGCACCTGGCTGGCAAATAGGTCAGTTGGCTTTTTCAAATGTAATAGCTGTAGGGCTTGCTCATCATGTATTCAAACCAAACGATTCAAGAATTGTGATGACAGTCACAGTTATGGTATAAAACAATTTATTAACTGCAAGACTGTTGGAGTCATATATCAAATTATATGCACCTGTGCAAAGAAGTACATAGATAAAACGAAAAGACAGCTTCGCCACAGGGTGCTGGAACACTTGGGTGATATTCATAACCAGTGTGACATACCCGTGGCCAACTATGTACACAACTACCACCAAGGTGTAGCTTCTGTCTTGCAGTTTGTAGGCATAGAAGCTGTGTCTAGTCACTGTAGAGGGGGAGATTGGGACAATGAGATTCTTAAGAAAGTGTCTCGCTGGATTTATAATCTAGGAACACTCAGTCCTAAAGGCCTTAACGAAGAGTTCGTTTTCTCCCCCTTTATATAATTCCCAACATATGCGTATAGCCCTGCTTCATTTCATTTTATTTTATTGCATTTTTTTTTTAATTGCATACATTTTCACCATTATTTTGCTTACCCCCCCCCCCTTTGCTTATTTAGCAAATGTATACCATACTGGTCTTCCTCTGATCTGATGTCCTTAAGTAATGCTGCAGAGATTATATTTACTCTGGCCACGAGATATTGATGCTCGTTTATTACACTCCTCCTGTAGTCATTCATTTTGATTCTGTCCCCTTTAAATGCATGTATTAGGACATTGTGAGTCATTTTAATATGGGTTCTCTAGCATCTAAGAGGGTTCGCATGCATTCATTGATTGTATAGTAGATAGCTTTTTGAGATCCCTCATTATCTGTGTAGGATTAATGCTGCTGTTTTCAGCAGCCCCTCTGCCGTTTTTGCCCTCACACTCAGCCTATTTACATACACTGTTTCCATCTGGGCATGTGATAGGCAGACCAGCAGGCACAAACAGGGTTAATTTCCCTTTTTGATTGCCATGACAACCACTGGATATAAATTACTCGTGCTGACAGCTCGTATTCACCTTTGAGAAAGCGCTTCTAAGCGCGAAACGTACGTCAGGTGATCAATGGCATGACGTCACTCCGCAAATTCCGGTGGATACTTTCAGTAACTACATTGTAACTGGAGCCTCCCCCCCTGCAAACGGAAAGGAAGGGAAGCTACACCACATTGAAACCATGCTAAACGAAGCTAAGTGCAGTGTTTCTAAGTGTGTTTAAGTCCCCCTTGACACTATTGTGTCATTATGTTACTTCTGTGATTGCATTGGGGCACTTTGATCTAGTACTATACCAGTTATTGGCTACAGCAATTGCTCCTGTTGCTATGCTTGAACATCAGGCTTGCTATGTCTAACAGCTGATGCCCCGGCCACTATTTAGACTGTGGATATCATTATTTTTTATGTCTGTGCATTTACCTTTCACTAGCATGTGTATTTATACTACTAATGCTACAGTTATGATCTTTGTTACTATACTTTGATATTATGCTTGCTATACCTTATATTTGTAACCAAGGCTATTGTACAGACTGTAGATATTTATCTCATTGGCATATGAATTTATACACAGCATATGCTCTACTATATGTTTGCCTTTATCACTAAGAACATACTGTGATGGTGATCTTATCATTATATTTAGCGCACTGAATACAGGCAGTCCTCTGAGCACATACTGCTTAAATTAGTTTAGGAGGCTATAACTTGATACAGTCTTTGAACTGTGCCTCAGGGCGTCACCATTGCATACTTTATGCTAGCCCCCTTGAGGATGCTTTTCATCTATCATGTGCGTTATATATGGATTTCACGGCTAAACATGTTTTTTAGATGTTTTCTTTTCACCGGTACTGTATATATTTTTGTGTGGTGACTATATGTTGTTTTATATGTATATGATTACGTTACACTAGTTTTGCCTTTAGGCTGGCCATTCTTTGACATTTATTTATTGCCAACAATTTAACCCCTCTAGGATTTAGCTCTGGTAATGGTCAACACAGTACCATGCCAGTTTTTAGATAAAAGTACTGCTTTATTATATACAGTTACTTATGTTTCTAGAGATATGTGGGTATAAGCTAGCCATACTGTAGGGCAATAGATACAGTATACTAGTGTTCCCTCAGGTCTTCTTCCTCATCTATTATATGTGGAAGGTTTTTGTGGTGTGTCATTAGGGGGTGGTCATGGATCTTTTTACCACGCCCCTCTATACAATTTAATTTTTATTATACATTGAATAAAATAGCATTTTAATTTATATATCATAACTCACACTGTATTATTTGAGTGCATTCATGAGGGTATCTTTTCTGTTTTTTGTGTCCTCTGTGTCCAGGGACCTGGCACAGGTGGTGATCTCCCTGAGGGGAGAGGTGATCCAACTCCATTGGGAGGGCAGAATCTTCTGAAGGAGAGTGCTGTACAAGATGAGCGGCTAAGCTGTTTGCTGCGAGGGGCAGTCTGCCTAGACCATCAATAAAGATGCCCTTGTTCACAAGAACCCCCATGTGTGAGTGTGAAGTTACTCCACAGAGGAAGGCACCACAGAGGAGTTCCTCATCAGAACCATCTCCTTGTGGACGCAGAGATCCTGATGAGGTGGGGGCGCTGCACTGTATGTAGGTAGGACTCATGCACACTACCTCAGCTGCCTGTCTGGGTTGACATTCCCCATACCAACATCATGCGGAAGACTCAGGAGTCCTGTAGCCAACAGTTGCACCACCAGACACATCCATGTAATGGGGACTGGTTAGACCACAGGGGCCAATCTGAGATTGGGTGGGTCAGGAGGGTCCAGAAAAACCATTACACATATACACATTATACAGATGTATTACTGACAAGTAGGGGTAATGGCAGGCTTGACCTTTATTTAAAGCAGTCACATTTACCCCTACCATCACACACATGTTTTCAGGGCCAATGCCATGTGTTTTGTCACCCTGTGCAAAGGCTGACTACCCACGCCCCACTAACCACATCCCGCCCACCCTCCCAGCCCAAACAACATCCCGCCCACCCTCCCGGCCTACACAACGTCCCGCCCACCCTCCCGGCCTACACAACGTCCCGCCCACCCTCCCGGCCTACACAACGTCCCGCCCACCCTCCCGGCCTAAACAGCGTCCCGCCCACCCTCCCGGCCTGCACAACGTCCCGCCCACCCTCCCAGCCTAAACAACGTCCCGCTCACCATCCTGGCCTAATCAACTTCCGTCCACCCTTCTGCCCCAAACAATGTCCTGCCCCAAAAAGCACCCTGACCCACATAACATTCTGTCCACCCTCTTGGCCCAAACAACATCCCATCTACATCTCCAGCCCAAATAATGTCCCACCCACCGTGCCTCCTGGGCAATACAACCACCCACCCACTGGACAAACCCCCACCACTTCATTTTTTATGCTCCCCCACCACCAATGTACCTGTTGCACATATACGTGTTGCATGCCCTGTCACACGGGCACTGCATGCATGTCTGCAAACTCCTGAGGAAGCCTGAATCAGGTAAAACCCGTAGTGTCCAAGTAAGAGTTACAGAACCTGCTGTGAGTCCAAGTGATAAGTGCAGAACCTGCTGTGAGACGCTCAGAGAGACAGGATCCCTGCAGCATGGAGGTCTGGAGTTTGAGCTGTGACCGTCCAGGTTCGTGATGTGCATTGTGCATTACACGCGTGTGATTACCCTGAGAAATGTTTGTGGGATTGCCTCATGACTCCTGTTTCTTGCAATATATCTGTCTTTTATCTGCACTGTCTGGTTTTTCTTTCCGAGAGAGCAGTGGGACCCACATTGCAGTGAGGATCAAAAAGAAAGATGTAAAACCCTGTAAACTCTATGTGAGTTCATGGACCATCTTTAAAGTTGGAGCTGCATTTGTTGTCACAAAAACACTATCAGTTATCACTGTTGTCATGTTAGTTCACTTTGTTCACTAACACTTTTTAATATTATTGTTCACTTCACCACGGGGAGCACTTCTTTTCTTTGTTTTTTTTATGACTCTGCTGCAAATGAAAATGTTAGCAATGTTATCAAGCAATTTGCCAAGTGTCTGTTAGCATTGCTATATCATTTTTTCATCGATTTTGCCTCAATCGTGTTATTGGGCCATTTGGATAGTAGCGCAACACAAATATGGGGGGCGATTCACTAAGCAGTGAGCTTTTGCGCCTGACTGAGAAATTTGTAATCCCACGATAAAAAATGAAGCGCATTTGAGTAGGTGTAGGCAAAAACATGCCAGATCGTGTGAGCTGTTTTTTTTCCTCCTGCTATCGTGTTTAAAAATCTAAAGCGAGATAGTTGATTGAAATAAAAAAAAGCAGCCTGCAAGATCTGCATGGAGACGTTGCGTCTCAATGCACGGCTCTTACAGGCGATTGAGCATCAAGAATATTGATTTTGATCATAGTGTACATGAGCAGTGGTCTCCTGAGCTGAACCACATTGGTTTCAGCCTCGGAGACCCCCTACTTCATGAGTTACAGGCCCCGTTATGCGGTGCCGGTATCCCCTGTACTTTTAAAGCATCACGTGACCGGGAGATTTAAATCCTGCAGGGGATACCGGCACCCCATAACGGGGCCTGTATCTCATGAAGTAGGGGGTCCCCGAGGCTGAAACCAATGCGATTCAGCTCAGGATTCCCCCTGCTCATGTACACAATGATCAAAACACACATATCAATAAAAAATAATTAATTACCGTAGCGGCTAGCCGCTATGGAAATGAAGCTACATTAATGTAATTTTTATTAATAGTGTGTGGGACCATGGGGTCTCCTGAGATGAACTGCATTGATTTCATATTACATAGTTACATAGTTACGTAGTAGATGAGGTTGAAAAAAGACATACGTCCATCAAGTTCAACCTATGCTAAATTTAGACAACAGATATTTTATCCTATATCTATACTTACTTATTGATCCAAAGGAAGGCAAACAAAACCCCCTAGTGTTATATCATCCAATGATATCTCATAAGGGGAAAAATAAATTCCTTCCTGACTCCAAGAATTGGCAATCGGCTTAATCCCTGGATCAACATTCTTCCCATGTATACTTATTTGGTTTATCCCTGTATACCTTTACTTTCTAAAAAGATGTCCAACCTTTTTTTGAACAAATGCATTGTATCTGCCATCACTGTCTCTATGGGTAATGAATTCCACATTTTAACTGCCCTTACTTTAAAGAACACACAGATACACAGCTCATATAAACCCCAAAAATTACCACAATATATATATTTATGTATATAAGTGTCAAAAGGAATGCTACTGAACGTGGCACTGGTATACTACAAAAAAAAAAACACAGGGAGCCCATAGCTACTTCCAATATGATAAAAATACACAGTGAAATACCTATATATATCTCTCTTGAAAAAAAGGTTATTTAGTTTAAACCTTTGGCCAAAGCATTATAAGCCTGCGAGCCACTTCAAGGCATGGAGGTTAGTGGCCCCTCCTCCCCAGGTTTTAAGCTTGCCCCTCCCCACTTTCCATATGTACAGGTCTTTTCAGGCAGCTGGTTGTGACAGATCCAAAGTAGACCATTCTTCCTGTAATTATACAGGTAAATAAGAATTGTAATCAGTTAGTGTTAGGACCTGGGTCATGCCTTGAAGTGGCTCGCAGGCTTATAATGCTTTGGCCAAAGGGTTAATCTAAATTACCCTTTTTCATTTAGTTTGTATTCACTGTGTATTTTTGTCATGTTGGAAGTAGCTCTGGGCTCCCTTTGTGTTTTTTTTTTTTGTAGCTTACTTTAAAGAACCCTTTCCTTTGTTGCTGGTGAAATCTCCTTTCCTCCAACCTAAAGGGATGCCCCCGAGTCCTTTGTACTGCCCTTGGGATGAATAGTTCATTTGAAAGCTCCATGTACTGTCCCCGAATATATTTGTACTGCTGCGGCCGAGTTTATTCGAGCATTTGCCCGTTCTCGGCCGCAGCAGTTACCTGGCGCGCGCCGGAGGGTGCCGGGCGCGCGCCGAAGCAGCGGAGGAGAGGCCCGCCGATCGCGGCTTCCCCCTCTCCTCTCCGGGTCCGCCGGGTCCCCCGGAACCCCCTGCCGCCGTCCCCCACATCGCGGGACACCAGGGCTCCCTCGGGGAGCCCTGGACGTGCGTGCAGGGGGCGCAGGCACCCGATGACGCGTGACCGCGCATCGGAGACGCACGGCACGCCGAGGGGCTGCCACTTGCAAGCCGGGAAATCTCCCGGCTTGCGGTACTGGCCACACTGCAATAAAGTGTGTCGCCAGTGTATAATAATAATAATAATAATAATAGCATGTTCTTATATAGCACTGCTAGTTTTACGTAGCGCTTTACAGAGACATTTTGCAGGCACAAGTCCCTGCCCCATGGAGCTTGCAATCTATGTTTTTGGTCCCTGAGGCACAGGCATGTAAAGTGACTTGCCCAAGGTCACAAGGAGTCGACAACGGGAATTAAACCAGGTTCCCCTGCTTCCAACTCAGTGGCAGTCAGTGTCTTAACTCACCGAGCCACTCCCTCTCCAGGATATAGTTATCATATCCCCTCTTAGACGCCTCTTTTCTAATGTAAATAAATCTAATTTAGCTTGCCTCTGCTCATAAGTTAGATTGTCCATCCCCTTTATTAATTTGGTGGCTCTTCTCTGCACTCTCTCTAGTTCCAGAATGTATTTTCTAAGGAGTGGTGCCCAAAATTGTTCCATATTCAAGGTGTGGTCTTACTAATGCTTTGTACAGGGTTATGCCCACGTTTCCAGTCTCTCCAAGTCCTTCTGGAGAGAAATTACATCCTGCTCTGATTCTATTACCATACACAATTTAGTATCATCAGCAAAGATGAAGACTTTGCTCTCGATGCCAACCTTAAGGTCATAAATAAACAAGTTAAAAAGCAGGGGTCCTAGTACCGATCCCTGAGGTACTCCACTCATGACGTTCTCCCAACCTGAAAAAGTTCCATTTATGACAACCCTCTGTTGTCTATCCTTCAACCAGTTTTCATTCCAGGTGCATACATTATTACTGAGTTAACTTTTCTTTATTTTGTACACCAACCTCTTGTGTGGAACCGTATCAAAAGCCTTTGCAAAATCTAAATAGACCACATCAACTGCATTACCATGGTCTAAATTCCTACTTACCTCTTCAAAGAAACAAATAAGGTTAGTTTGGCATGATCTATCCTTCATAAATCCATGCTGACTATTACTAATGATTTTGTTTTCCATTAGGTATTCCTGAATATTAAATAGGTAGTGAGGACGTGAATCCCAGTAACAGTGCTCAGTAAGGTTAGGACATATTTGTAATCCATACATCAAGTCACATATATCATAGTGGAGAAGGAGGCAAAAATAAAGCTAATGGAGATATTGGACCCAGTGTTTTTTGTAACAATGTATTCATTGATTCATAACTGTCCATGTGGTTGAGACAAATATAGGCATAAGCGTAAAACAGTCTCATGCAGTACTCCACAGAACATAGATCTATCACTGTAACACTGTTTCTGGTCAACAACTCCCCAATATAAATGAGGGGAGAAACAATACTCACAGGTAGCTGCCTTCTTGCGGTGCGTGTGTCACGCTATGTAGTCGTAGCAGTAGAAAATCCTCGGATAGGAGCGGAGCACAGCAAGAGAAGGTGAGGGACCAGCAAGGTGTGGGTTAAAAAATTATTTATTAAAGAACATGGTATCGGGGGACAAAACAAACACTCTGACGCATTTCAGGCAAAACGCCCTTTATGAAACGCCTCTTTGATAAAGGGCGTTTTGCCTGAAACGCGTCAGAGTGTTTGTTTTGTCCCCTGATACCATGTTCTTTAATAAATAATTTTTTAACCCACACCTTGCTGGTCCCTCACCTTCTCTTGCTGTGCTCCGCTCCTATCCGAGGATTTTCTATTCCTGAATATTATCCCGTATTAAACCTTCAAGTAGTTTCCCCACTATTGAACACATAGGTAGCATCCATTATCATTCAGAGATTAAATGATTCAATAGAATTGTGATAGTTATTGAGAGCGGTATATAAAACATAGTTCTTTCAGATGTTGACTCATTGTCTTCTTCCGGTCAAATGAGACGTAACAGGTCTTAGATAATGCCTGTGACGTCACATTTGAGTAGGCACTTGTGATCCCATAATTTTTGCCTGAAAATGACATTTCAGTCAAAAATGAAGCAATCACATGATACATCAGGCAACCTCATTGGTTAATGTACCATGTGATTCCTTCCCTTTAAAGGTGACCTCACACCGCGCTAAAAAGGTATTACATTGTCATATATTGCACTCAGTCAGTAAATATACAATTGTATTGTGCTGGTAAAATGTAGGGTCATGCTGAATGTGGCAAAGAAAAGGGACGACATCGAGTGATAAATAAAGTGATAAATAAACAAAAAGAGTGGCAGGTGGAAAGAATTGGTTTTCTTGTATTAACATTTCAATTAATATAATCTACTACATGGAATCCTTATGACTGTTCATGATCCCAAGTTTCAACAAAGTATACGGCCGCTCTGCCTTCTACCGTGCACCACACAACTGGAACAATCTACCTGAGACTCTCAAATCCGCCACAAGTCAAAATTATTTCAAAATTAAAGCTGTCTCACAATTTAATTTGATCTGTAGCTGTTGCATATGCCTATAACATATTTTATCTTTAACTGTCCATGCCATTGTTTTTAAATATAATGTATAACCCTGTTCATTTAATGTGACCATATATTGTCATCATAACTCTGTGCCCAAGACATACTTGAAAACAAGAGGTAACTCTCCATGTATCACTGTCACGGGAGACCAGGACTATCACACCAGGGATCAATTTGCCAGGCAGAAACATAGTTTATCAAATTAATTTATTGTAAAACGAAATATCCACAACTATTTACAGTAAATCAACACACACACACACACTTACAACTGGGAAACTGGGGTTAGCCTATAAACTTCGGTGCAGGGATCTCCCTAAAGAGATTTTCCCTGTTCTTTCTTCCTGCAGTGTCTTCTACAGCTTCTCCCAGTTACTCACAGCTTCTTCCCAGCTGCCACAGCTAAAAAAAACTCGGAACTCAAAGCTCAAGCTGAGATGAGCTGATCTTATCTAGGGGTCTCCCTCCCCCTCAGGTGTTTGCAATATGACCCAGCCCCTGCTTGGTGGGTGGAAATGCAACAACAAACACAGTTACATGCAAAGAGTTACTTAGAAAGATCACAGACCACTTTGCAACGTTCCAGCTGAAAATAACATTAACCTCTGGTCCCTGAAGTGCTGAAACCAGGCTTACAATACAGATATATATACAAACATAATACAGATGTATTACTGCCAGGTAGAGGTAATGGCAGGCTTGAGCTTTATTAAAAGCAGTCACATTTACCCCTACTGTTACACTCACTTCTTGGTAAAATATTTGATAAATAAATAAATAATTCTTTTAATCAAGACATCTGCAACAACAACTGGCTATGTTGGGCCCTATTTAAAAAGCTGGGAACCACTGATTTATGGTTTTAGTGTAGGTACTATAGGAAAATGGACGGGTTCCCCAAATGATCTTTACCTGAAGTCTATCCTTATGTTTATGTTTTATCTAAAAATGCAACTTTCCCATTTAAATGGGATATTTCTGACCTAGAAAGGCCATTATCTAACGGCCGCTGCTGTTATAAAGCAGCATCTTATAATTCTTTTATTTTCTGGTTAAAGAATAATTGGCCACTCGTTTGCTGCCCAGAACAGGAAAAAAATGAGTAGCTACTGTAAGCCTAATAAAAACAGATGCCGAAACTGCTTTCATTATTATTTTTTCTGCTGATACGGAGTCAGTCAGCCAGCCCTATCATTTTTTTATGACAAGCTGACAAACTGGAGGATAAAGTTAATGAAGCATCTGTCGGCATACAGGGACACTGAGTTTCCATGCCAGGGTGTGAAACAAAGAGGGCAGGATCTCTGCTCAGGAGCAATTATCATGTTGGCCTGAGCACAGCTTGGTCTGCATTGTGCATCATGTGTGAAAGGACCTCCAGCAGGGGCCAGCACACCAGCTAACCAGTGACAATTTTTGCATTAAATGTGACAGCTGCAAATTATCCATCCTGCTTGGCGGAGTAAATAAATAATCTTCTGTACAGTCTCTGGATGAGCTGGCGACTTAACAATGTCACCATCTGCAACAGTCCTTTGAAATTGAGACATTTGTCCACCTCTGTTAACATTTGTTGTGTTGATAGGAATTGAATAACCCTGCATGTTTCCTCTCAGTGGTCAACACCTGTGGATGCTCCGGCTAAATGTATGCGATAGAACACAGTCACTGTTTATGCAAGTAGTCATTTCTAACAAAAGTGCACATTTGAAGGTAGTGAAAACTATTGAAAGACTAGTCATCACCTAACAGATTACCTAAGTTTACAGTACCTATAAACATGGTCCGCAGTGGCAACTGATGTGTGTAAAGTTCTGTAGAAGTCTGTGGAACATCTGATATGTTTCAAATGGTAAATGTAATCAAATTAGCAGCATCCCTATTCCTTACCAAGAAAAAAAGGCACTGGCATAGGTTTGGAGACAAAAAAAACAGCGCACAACGCAAATAGTGAAGTATGAAAGTAACAAGTGTATATTAAAATAGGGGATAAATATTCTGCGTACATCAAGGTATTAGGACATAAACATTGAGTGTGTTAAACACACAAGTTACCACTCGGCGGCCGCTCATACAGGAGTCAGGAGTATGTTTCCCTTGGCAGGCGTCTGGGACAGCAGCTGCGATGCTTTTCCTTCCTAGGAACACCTCTGCATTCGGTCACCGTCTCTGTGGGAAATTGGTCCAAGTATTTTATTGCTACTCTATCCTATGTGTGCAATTTGGGCACTTTTTTGCCGCTTTTGCTGTGTACTTTTGAAATCGCCACTGTGACGTCACTTCGCAGCCAGTTCACCCCTGCTTGTGGCTGCACTAAACGGAGAGCTCTGCGAACCACCCAGGTCCTCACTGACCAATCCGGGGACCCTCCCAGTGTGTCTGCAGGCTGCAGATTGCTCGATCCGTCTGGAGCCCAGCTGACCAGAGGGGAGTTTCCCACAGAGACGGTGACCAAATTACACGGTTATGTAAAAAAAAAAAAAAATTATATTTTTTTATTTTATTTTTTTACACTGTTGTTTTTTTGTGGTTTTACCAGTTGAGTAAAAATTAGAAGGGTATATGTTAATACACATTGTATCACTGATTATATTAGAGGTTTATTAGTTGCGCACAATATATTTTGTTTATCACTGGCATAGGTTGTTGCAGTTAATCTTGAGAACTATTCTGCAGATATTACCTCCTCCCCCTCCCCAACCCTGTGTCTTAGTACAGATCCTATTTTAGGTGGGAATACCATTAAAAAGGAGGGAACTCTCTAATTGGTATATGAGGTTTTATAAGTATTAGCATTTACTATGTTGAATAGAACAACATTAGTTAACCCAGGGGAGAGGGTGGCCATCCATTAGGACACTAATAGGTTAACTTCTCGATCTAGGGGATAGCACCTCCCAGTTAGGGATCTGGTCAGTGTTAGCATGGGTAATGGCTTAGGTAGCCTATGTAACTCCTCTTTATTCCTGTGTATGTGCAACTACTAGAGCGGAGACTCGAGTCCACCTCCCCTGTATTGGAATAAAACAGGTGAGACAACATGAGGTGACATGTGGCTTTTGAGGCAAACAATAATTTATAGGAATATAATTGCGAAGTCACATAAACAGTCCAATTATTGACCTTTGGGTTGGTTGGACTCCAGATAATCCACAAATTATATGTAGCCTTGGCTGGTCCAGTCTGCCTCTCTGCCTCCTGTTGTGTAAGTCCTGATAGCTACAGGCAATGACAGGTTAATCCTTTTTTACTCCTCCCTCCTGCTACTCTCTGAGTGACAGAGAAGGCGGTGACCTGGTGTTTGCCTGCAGCCAAATGTGTATACACTAGACCCTTCCTTTCCACATCTCAGAGAGGAAGTACCCAAGATTTAGCAGTCCCAGTCTGGAGGTTGAAGAGACTGGTAGGACTGTGAGCCTCTCCCAGCGGGGATGAGCGTGCCCACCCCCCGTCCTTGGGGCTGGGGGAACATCTGATTGATATAGAGGACCCTATACTACCAAGGGGTTCCAGCACCATCCATAGGACTGAATCCTAGGAAACCCTGCAACACTGTATCACCATCATGTTCAGTGACTGCAAGAATAAAGCCCTGGTTCTTTTATATATCTGTCTGCGTGTCAGTCATTGGGCAGATGGAAGGAATGTTGTGGTGGGGGCTGATCTCTGGAACCCTGGAGCCCACTATGACTGGAGATGCTAGCACCTGAAAGAATCTCAAGGATCACCAAAAGCATGTCCTGATTTCCATTACATCGCAGATCATCTCAGTTCTCCTGACCCTCACAAGTATGCGCACCAACAACCCTTGTAGCCAGCAGTACATCTCTCAGGGGGTGGGGGTAACAGTGCTACATATATTACACACACATAGGAGTCTGACACATGTAATTATTGCTGCACTAGTGTCCCACAATGTCACAAATACAATCCCTGGGCCAGTACAGCATATAGTTGCAGACCTGTACTTCGTGAAGCACAGCTGGCATGCGATGTGTGCGTGCATAAAGGATACTGCAGTGTGGTAGAGCAAACCTCTGGACTCTTCGGAGTACTCACTGTACCAAACACTCTTGCTTGGTAGGATATCATTACTGAACTCCCTGCTAGGGCACTTCTGGCTTTTCCTCGATCCGGAGAGGGAAAGCTCTGACACCTCTCTGTCTATCTGTCTGCCTTGGCTCCACCTGGCACATGGAATTCCTCACTGTTTCCCCCTCCGCAGCAGCTCTGCCTCATCACTTCACATCCTGTTCTCTATCTTCCTCTTGGCTCCTCCTCTTGTGTGTCACACTTCTCTGATACTTAAAACAAAGACACCACTAATCCAGTTAGAGAGTTATCATGGTGCTGTTTTATTAATGCATGCACAAGTGGTGTCTTTGTTTTAAGTAGTTGTTCAGAAGGTTTACAACAATTTATTTTTGTTGTTTCCACATCAAAATTCAACACATCACCCAGGGGACCTGCGCCAAGGAGGGCTTTTCTTCAACATGACTACGGTAGGGCCATAGTGGGCAACACCCATTGTGAATCCTAAAATGCCAGAACTAAAATTCCCCCCCTGCAACTGCCACACACATTCACTCTGTCATTCCCAGCCAGCACCACTGAAATGCAGCTGTGTGGGAATGACAGCGCCATGTGATATGAGGAAGTCTAACAAACCCCTCCTCTCTCCCCCGGAACAAGCGCGGTGCGGTTAATGGATTTTGGCACTGCATGCTGCATGTGGAGGAGGTACAGACCCCCATCACCTCCCATGTAATCCTCTTCCATACCCTCCTCTCTCCCCATGTGTCACCCTCAGATCTGGTTAAACTCCATGTCAGCGTATAGTGCTGTCTTGTTGTGGTCAGTGTATGATGCTTTCAGGTCTTACTATGTGTCAGTGTACGGTGTAGTCAGGTTATACTCTATGTCAGTGTATAGTACAGAATATACTCAGTGTCAGTGTAGAGTGCAGGTTATGCACTGTTTCAGTGTATAGTGATCATCATCTCATCCTATATCTGGCCCCATTGATCCTATTCCCTTACATCTCCTCTCTGGCACACTAAGCCCCACCCTAACTCACCTTTTTAACCTCTCTCTCGCCTTTAGCACATTCCGATCTTCTTTCAAACATGCACTCATCACGCCCATTCTCAAGAAACCCACACTTGACTCATCCTCCCCTTCTAACTACCGCCCGATCTTTCTTCTTCCCTTTGCCTCCAAGCTATTTGAGCAACTTGTATACAACAACCTGACTCCCTGCTTGACTCTTTACAATGTTGTTTCCGTACTCTACACTCCAACAATCACCTTAAATATTCTCCACTCCATTAACCTCCGTGACACAGCTTTCTCCTGGTTTATGTGCTACATAGCCAACCAAACCTTCAGTGTTTCCTTCTCTGGTATTTCCAACTCTTCAGTCCCTCTTTCTGTTGGAATTCCACAAGGCTATGACCTTGGCCCTCTGCCCTTCTTACTCTATCTCCTCTCTTTGTGAACCACATACAATTCTTTGGGTTTAAGTAATATGTTTATGCTGATGATACCCAAATCTATCTTTCCTCCCCTGACCTCTCCCCTTCTCTCATGTCCTGTGTCTCCAAGTTCCACTCTGCAATCTCCTCCTGTATATCTCACTGCTACCTGAAGCTAAACATGTCCATAACAGAATTAATATTCTTTCACCCTTCCACTGCCACCGCTACACCAACACTCCCTCTCACTGTCACCACAATCTCTTCAACATATCTAGAGGTCATCTTTCACTTTGATAATTCCTTCATTCCTCACATTTGGTCCCTCATGAAGTCTTCCCACCTACACCCCTGAAGTTTCTCCAAGATAAACCCTTCACACACTTACAGGTATGATGCAAATAAAATCCTAATCCACTTGCTCACCATGTCCTGTCGTGATTACTGCAACCTTCTCTTAGTTGGCAGTCCCCTTGTCTCTCTATCCCAACCTCCAATCCATCCAAAATGCTGCTGCCAGACTCATCTACCTCACTCTCCACTCCACTTCTACTGCTCCACTGCGCATATCCCTACACTGGCTTCCAGTAGCTTCTAGAATTAAATTGAAAACCTTAGTAATGGTTTTAATGACAAAGGTCTTAATGACACTGCCCCCCCCCCCTTAGATAGCAACCCTCATCCACAAATACATACCTACACCCCCCCTACGTTCTGCCCACAACTTCTGCCTTTCTTCCCACCATATTACCTCCTCTCACTCCCACCTTTAAGACTTCTCCCGTGCTGCCTCCTCTCTCTGGAATTCCCTCCCACTTACCATCAGATTCCCCCCCCCTGCTTTCAAATGTTTAAACACTCCCTGAAAATTCTCTTTTCAAGGAAACCTAGCCGCCATACCTCCAGCATCCAACTCCCCTCCCCCTCCAACCCTATTGGGACCAGCTGGACCAATGTCCACCCTATGTAACAATCGCCCCTCCCCCCGCCCCCAACAAAACTTTAATGGCTTCAGCTGTCAGACTGGACCATATTCTAACCTGAGCCACACCTTATCCTACAATAAGCAGCCACTTTACGTTCTAGTTTCAACATTGTCACTCATTACCTCTAGTGTAAGCTCTCATGGGCAGTGCCCTCATTACCTCTTTGTATCTGATTGTGTATGTTTGTCCTCACTTGTATGTTACTGTTTATATTTTTCCAATATACATAACTCTGTACCCCATTGTACCGATCTGCCAAATATGTTGGTGCTTCACAAAAAAACGATAATAATAATAGTTCGGTCAGGTTACACACTCTTAGACTGCATTATACATTAACATTGACAGTCAGTATAATCTGACTGTACTATATACTTATACAGAGTATAACCAGAGTGTATTGGTGCAACAATAGGTCACCTCGGCGGCACTTATTGGTACCCCACCAATAAGTTACTGCTTGCTAAAAATGTTTACTAAAATACTTCTAGACTACAGCTTCTTGTGCCCTGATTAAAACCTCTTCCACAGGCTTGAACCCTCAGTCAGGAGCATTGGTGAT
The DNA here is from genome assembly GCF_040206685.1 of Ascaphus truei. NCBI lineage: Eukaryota > Metazoa > Chordata > Amphibia > Anura > Ascaphidae > Ascaphus > Ascaphus truei. The sequence goes on from NC_134484.1 coordinate 63,262,220, forward strand.
ACATAGTGACCATATCCTAGCTCTCCAGCTAATCTACATTTTTTGGCCGTGCATCTCTGACTGATAGCCTTCACAATAATGATAAAGCCCTTCATAATTTTTAACTTTTGACATCCTAATGCTCCCTTTCTCATCCAAATACTCAATAGAGACACTATAATGCGTTGAAGAGTTCCTCTGTTGGTTTTCACTATGGGTTACATGAAAGCTTATACTTTTTAGGGTGGAGGGGGGGCCTTGTGAATCTTACGAATCTGTCTCTTTAGTGGAAGACCCTAGTTGAAGACCCAACACCAGCAAAATGTTAACATAAGAAGCCCATGTGTTCCCTTGTGCCACGTGTATAATCAATTTTTAATTGAGATATTTGAGTGTAGATGTTTGTAAAGTCTGATAAATAAAGTATCCCACATCACAGTTTAGTAATTACATTTGCTTAAGTCATTAATCAAACAATGTCAGTCCAAATAAACTCCCCTACTAAATCAATAGAAAGCATAAATATAGGTAACTAACAAAACTCTCACCAAATAAAAAGACATCTACTGGTCCCATCCACAGATTAATAAGAGCCAAATCAACAATTGTTCTGTACCTGCAGTACAATAGAGTATGCTCATTGTAAGAAAGTTCATTCAGAATTTCTTAACTCCAAATTGCAGTCAAATTCTCATGTAAAAAAATGTATCATAAAATAAAAATGTATCATGAGCACCAAAAAAAAAAAGAAGAAACTTCTCTCTGGAAATATTAGATTACTGGTAGAGTACAATGAGATATAAATACCCCGCGCTTTGCTCTTTATTTTCAAGACTACTTCTATCCAGAAGTTATGAGTACCGACCGAGAAAGCCACGCTCTGTGCATTTTTATGTGAAATAACAGTAAATAATTTTCACAGCGTACTTATCTACTTGTATAAAAAAAGATATCAGTGTTTGGAGTCAGAGCCAGACTTCACAATTACATGGTAAGGTGATTGATGTGATTTTATACCATTCGAGAGGGGGAGACAGAGCGGAGTATTTTCTTAAAAAGGAAATTAAATAGATCTTCTGGCTAGACACAGTTTATACTGATGGGAAGAATGGGGAACTTGAAATGAAATGATATTTGTGAATGACTGAGCTGTTGTGTTAGAGGAAATGTGTCTTCTTTAATCCCTTCACTGCTAGCAGAGCCCGCAAATGCCTTGCTGGCGACTCTGGGAGTGAAGATGTTATTATACATGTTTATGTTCATGATTCTTTTTTCACAAACCTTTTTTTTATGTTTGTGTTGATGCAAAATGTAGTCAGCGGCAGCGCTTTACATGAAAAGCATACACTGCAAAATACAGACGACTACGTACCCGCCAACATTTCACAGATTAAAAAAAATACACAACACTCCTTATAAACCCCAAACCCCCTGAAAGACCTCCAATACTCCTCATAAGATCCCCAACACCTCTCATAAGAACCTCCTAAAAAAATGAAGATGCATAAAATCAAGCACACGATAGGGCTATACACTAAGTAAGGGAACTTTGAAGCTTAGAAAAAGTGTTTTTATGCACTGCACCATTTTTTGGAACCCAGTTGCGTCATATGTAAGGAACGGTTGCCTACATCTGGTGCAGACTGTTAGAAGTAATTCATATAAACCAGCACTCTCCCTACTCGTTAAAAGTGTACAGTATGTCAGACACTCCCTTTTCTTTCCTGTGCAGCCTTTTGAATACAATGGGATCCGTGGGATTTAGTCAATTTGTGCATGGCCCGACACATAAGTACAGTCATACACTTGATCTGATCTTCACACAGAGAGTATCGGTTGGGGAGGTGGCATTTTCCTCACCCCTGCGGACAGATCATGGGGTAATCCAGGCTTATATTGGAGGCACCCCACCACCCTGTAAAACGGAGTGGTGGGCCCGAGATAGTTTGGGTATGGCCTATTAGGCGTCATGAGCTCCTTAGGTTTAGGGCTGCCCTTTGGGCCCATTTATCCTCATTGTCTCCCCGGATGACAACATCTTTGTCAGCATCAAGAATTACAATTTGGCTCTCCATGAAGCCACTTATGAAGTGGCCCCCTCTTCGGAGAATGCCTGCTCGCAGATCCATAAGTGCTCCATTGTATTCTCTCTCCAAAGGAAAGAGCAGCAGTGATTGAGTTCCTGTCAGGCTTGAAGGTATGTCAATGGGGGTATAAGCATGTGGACTTCAGGGAGAAGAAATCCTACGTTGCCCTGATGATCGACTCTACATGAAATCATCCACTGGACCTATTAAGGATGGTGAGCAGTCTGGTTTATCCTGAGGAAGCTGAGCCACAGCAAAATGCATTGTCTTTCTTTGCAGAGAGACTGAGAGAGACCCTGTCTTTGTTCCCAGGTGGTCCTGACTGGAAGCACAAGTGGAAGTGCAGGATATTCACTGGATACGCAAGATGTCATGTATTAACTACTGCCTGGCAGACACCCAACAGCTCTAGCTGTTGTAAACAAGCTTTCCCCTGTTACACTCCACCCATTTGGGGGTAACTAGGGCCCATCCCTCCATTCCCTCTCTAGACATAATTGTAGGTCAAAAGAGACTGGGTGGAGGGACAGATTTACCTGGGGGTCCCTTTTTCTTTGACCAGTTCATCAGAGCCCCATTCTTCTCTTCTGTCTTTTCTGTGTTTTCCACGCTCTACGACTTCCGATATGATCTATGGGTCTTCTTTTTCTCAGTACAATGTCTTTTGCTAAGACCATCTTCACTCCTACCAATAACTTTATTTTTCCCCCTTGGGGGAGTTATCTGGTACTGAGGATATGAAGCACAAAACGTTCACAGCCACGAAGTGTAGTCGTGTTTGAAGAGAACACTGGTGACAATGTCCTGGTAAGCTGTGTACTCGAACAGTGTCTCTTCAAGTAATTGCTCTAGCACGGCACGCTTTAGTCACTCAAGGAGGACTTTTTGTTCAAGCTTACAGTATTTTTCCATTTCTCCAACTCTTAGTTTAGTCGCTTGGCAACAAGGTCTGCCATGTGTCGTGCGATCTCCTCTTCCTTGTCCCTAGCGTGACCATCTGGTTCCAGCTCAAAATCCTTGAGCTCTAGTACCTCAATCTTGGTGCAGTTCTCCTCAATTCTGACTATAACCCTTGGCATCTGTCATTTGCAGTCAGCAGACTTGTAGTTTTGGGTCTCTTTTTCTTGATGCATTAATTGCTTGTTTGGTTATGACGTAGGTCCTATATACGGACTTCGTCACACAAGCAGCTTTCTTCACCTTCCTGTAGCATCATCACTGCTGATATTTTCTAACATTTGACAAGACCTTTTAGTCGGACATTTCCTCTGAATTTCCCAGATCCTTGAGCACCAGAGACCTGGCAGGGCCTGATTCGAAGAGGGCCCACATGATCCCTCCAGCAAACAGGACCTGGAGTAGAAATGGACTGAGCCCTTCTTTCAAGTGGGCTGTGGTCGCTGTCTGGGTAAAGGAACAAATCGATCCCAGGGCAGTCGATAGGGTGGTGCCCAGGCACTCTGGAGGCTGTACAGCTGAACAACTCCAGTTCGTAGTCCTTCTGCGATGCTTCTGGGAGGGATGTTAGCCCTTGCAATGAGGGACTGACTGGATCGTGGCGAGCAAATTGATAAAAAAGGATACATTATTTATTAAACAGAATCGACGTCTCGGTTTGTAACTTGGACCTTTGTCAAGATGGTCCGAGTTACGGACCAAAACATAGATACTGTTTAATAAATAATTGTCCCTTTTGCACCAGTCCTCTGGAGTGCCGCTCTTTTTCTTTTACTGAAGGAGTTTTGTATCCTATATGGTATATGGATCTTGGGGAGAACATCTCACTCTAGACTTCTTGTGACCTGAGGCAAATCACCTCCTGCGTTAAATAAGAGATGAGCAATGCCTCTCCTGCGCACTGTAAGAGTGTACAGTAAGAAGGGGTGTTAGCACCACACACCCCTGTAAGGCCTCGGATATAGTGCAGGTGCGCGCACGCGATGGAACGCATGGCATCGTGCGTGCATGTCGCCTGAGCGATCTGTGGCCTCGCTCGCCACGGGGAGGCGTGGCCGTGATGTCACAAGGCTGGTTCACCCTCATTGGCTGAACCGCTCATGTGATGCGGCTCAAAAGTCTGCCGTGCACCTGCTCTTCATCGCGCACGCACTATGGCCAGCGCAATAGTGCTGCTACGTTTTGGTTGTGCACGCCATTTCTCGCACTATGGACGCAGCCTAACCAACTCTCTCCTGTATGTTCTTCATAGAACAGCTCTGGAAGCTGCAGGGTTTGCTCTCTTTTTAGTCTGCAGGGAAGAATGCTCAGATTGGGACCTGTATGGCTGTAAATGTGTGAGCACCTGATGTATCTCTCACCATCTGCACAACCCTCGCCTCTACAACGTCTCTATCTCACTTTCTCTGTTTCTTTTCCTCAGCTCTATCTTTTCTTTCCCCCTCTGTATTTTCTTCTCTCCAACTTCCATCCTTTTCTACGATTTCTCTGTCACTCCCCTTTCTCTTTTACCCTATCTCTGTCTCTCTTTCCTCACCCCTTTGTTGTCCGGCTCCCCATTCCCCCCGTGTTAAACAAGATGTCAGCACCCCCAAGGCCGGAACAAGTAATAATATAGCTTTAGCCCTGTATGTTGTACTGTATTGAAGCCGCTTGCTTTCAGTCGGTCACAGCAACTGACTGGATGTGATCTTAATGACTTGTTGTCATGACCACAGCAGCATGCTCCGAGCAAAAAGAAAGGAGGCTCTTGGGCAAACAAAACTAATTTACCAATTAAGGGCCTCATGCAGTAAGCGTTGATAAGGGAAATATGGCCATGTTATAGCCAAAATTGGGTTTGAGATTCAGTAAGCGCCGATAAGTGCTTCATATCGCCAGGTTTCGGAGCCGATAATTTGGTTATGGCCAGTCGCCTGCCGATAAGCCTGTTTTCGACACTGATCGCCACTTTTTTAAATCGGCTGGATTCAACAAAAAAAAACAGCTTATCGGGGCTGATCGGCACTACGAAATTGAGATGTTATGGCCGATTTCTCCCGCCAACTAAAGTTGGCAGTTTGGACGGGAGAACGATCGCTAAGGCTGCCGGAACGGCACTTAGAAAAAAAACATCTTCTGTACATCAATGGAAGTCAATGGAGCGGGGACGTATAACAGTATAGTACTGTTTACGTTTCATTGCTCACAATACAAGGGGGATTTGCATTACAGTGTGGGGGCATTCCCTGCATTGTGTCACAGCTGATGTGTCTTATTTGCATAACATTCGACTTTTACATGTTTTCAGCATTTGCGGGTCACATTACTCATCATGTGATGATGTGGCAAGGGAAAATACTATACTACACTCTTAAAGGAGAACCTCACATCATATCACACATTTTACTCAACTCAGCGACAATTATTTACATGATGTCACACATGTCACACATGTCACTCATACACAGTATATTCATCTTCCTTTACATTACACAATGCTTGTAATGTGACACGCATCTTTAAACGTTCATGTACATCTGTCTTCTCATGTTTACATATACTTTTGGGTCCTCCCTATTTTCATGACGTCACTTATTGGACGCTCAATCACATTGCATGTTTACATTGTAACCGTTGCATTACAAGCACTTCAACCTAACTTATACACACATGTACAGTAATTCATCATTGGGACACCTTGTAAACTCATTCTATACCAACTATCCTCCTTACACAAATGCATGCATATGCACACGACTATTCATTGTTGCCAACATGTCACAATAACATGGATAATTACACATGTTACACAAAACTTTTCCCACGTCAATCTCAGCCTTTTTGTCTCATTACATGACTGACTCTTGCGTTCACAAGTGTTACATGCATTGCACATGCAACTATTTATTTGCAAGCAATCTTTGTACAAAGCTTCACGTCACATCATTGCCAAATATCATCATTCCCTGCAGAATACACACAACAAATACTTAGAACAACAAGTGCACACAGCTTGCCACAGAAGTACTTTATTATGTTAATGTAACACCTTGCATTTTACTATGTCACCTGACATCATCACATACCTATTTAAAGGACGCACATTACCTGCTCATTCACAGCTACTCATTTCAAAATGTTGCGAATGTTTAGGAGACGGAGGAACATTCTTTTCTATGACATGCTTGATGATGAAGACAATCATATAGGGCAAGGGAGGGACACACCGAGGGACAGTGACAGTGACGCGGATACGACAGGGACAGGGAGAGGGACAGGCCGAGGGACAGGTAGAGGGACAGGAGATCAGAGGAGAAGACAGAGGAGACAACTTGTGCCTCGTCCGCGTCTGTACAGGGAGAGAACCCTGTTAGATGGGATGAGTGAGGAGGAGATTGTAAGTCGCTATCGTTTGAGTTCAGCAGCAATCTTAGCTCTTTATGAGGAGATAAGGGGGGATTTAGATTTTTTCACAGCCAGAGGTCGTGCAGTCCCTGGGCTTGTTAAAATGCTGTGCTCATTACATTATCTTGCTTCCGCGTCATACCAGACAACTGTGGGCATAGTGGGCGGGGTCTCGCAATCTACATTCTCGCGGGCCTTGACCCAGTTTCTCTATGCACTCAATAGACGCGCTAGGAATTATATTCATTTTCCTACAGAGGCGACAGAGTGGCTGGAAGTCAGGACTGGCTTTTATAATATAGCAGGGATACCATGTGTGCTGGGTGCAATCGATTGCACACATGTTGCTTTGATTGCACCTAGTCAGAGTGAGCATGTGTACCGCAATCGGAAGCACTACCATTCACTCAATGTACAGGTGGTATGTGATGCCACGATGAGGATAATGCATGTGGTACCCAAGTTCCCTGGTTCCAATCACGATTCCTCTATCCTGAGGAACTCTTCAGTCTTCCATGCGTTCGAAGAGGGACATTTTGAACCTGGTTGGCTGCTGGGTGAGTACATATTTACATGTTCTAACACAAAACACATGTTGATTTAGGAATGTTGGCATTGTACAATTTGATCACTAATGTCAGCTTATGTGTGCTCCATTCATTATAGGTGACTCAGGATACGGAATTAGGCCGTGGCTCTTGACTCCGGTGCTAAACCCTCAAACTGAAGCAGAGGACAGGTACAATGCAGCCCATATATCTACAAGATCTGTTATAGAGAGGACATTTGGCCTACTCAAGACCAGGTTTAGGTGTCTGGACAGAACTGGTGGGGCTCTTCTATACAAGCCTCAAAAAGTGTCTGATATTATCCTTGCCTGTTGCATTTTGCACAATGTTGCACTCAGGCACAATGTACAGTCAGACCTAGCTGAGGCTTTGGTAGACGAGCATCCCACCCATGTAGCTGCTGAAAATGAACAAACAGCCAGTGGTGGCCAGACACGACAGAATCTCATCAATTCATTTTTTTCTTGTAAGTACAAACTCATATGTTCCTAGTACTACTTTTATAGTTTAATTATGTTATATTAACAATAATGTTTCTTTATATAACCTTCTGTTAGGACACAGATGAATATGGGTTGCACACCTTTCTTTTCTCTGCTGTGTGCACAAAGGGATGTGGCACCGGTATGTTATTGTTGCACAGGTTATATAATCCCTCTTCAATTGTACTTTAGTTGTGTGTATGTGAATACAACTTGGGTAACAAAGCAATAATATTTTAGCATTGTGTTATTCCTTATGCTAAGACAAAACACATATTATGCCCATAATCATTCATGCTTCTAGTATGCTTACATACAATGTTATTGGTGCAGTGTAACATGTACATCCATATGATGTGTACACCAGGCTGATTTACATTTTGAATGTCATGAAATATACATGGTGTTGTACATTTAACACCAAATACACACTTTGCTGTGTTGTTTACGGTACTGAAGATGGCATGTCAATGTTTGCAATTTATATATTGTTCCTTTGCATTATAGGTATATCTCCAGTATGACTGATCATGGTATGTATATTTGCTGACATCTCTCATAAGATGTGGCTACCTCAATCTTCCTATAATTATTGGAACTAAAAACCCAACATATTGGTTTAAACACAAATGTTACATATATGTACTTTCTGTATCATGTATATGCATTTAGCTACTCTTGAGCTTTCATGTGCATTGTATTACAAAATGATTACTCACATTTCATCACATTTTATGTATGTTTCCTTATAATTTCCATTAATGTAATATAGAGGTGGTTGGAGAAAAGGGGATAACTGTACTTATTTGTTTACTTACGGGAGCACATTCATCACTAGCATAGACACACTTTTTAAGACAACTGTTTGTGTCTCTATCAATTGGTGTAGGATCCATGTATAACACCGACAAATGATAACACCAGCTTTATTATGGTAGCTTATATCATCATATTGACTATACTATGTATTTCTAAACGATTAATAAACACAGTAAACTATAGTTAGTTAGGTTAATGAAATATACACAGAAACGTACTTCATAACATGATGGTGATGTCATATTCAGAACATCATGCATTGGAGGGGACCATAACATCTGGCCAGTAACATTATTTGCTACAGTCCCAAACCATTTTATCTACATACCCATGTAACAAGAGATTTTAAAAATAAATGGCTACTTGGTTGTAAGTGTCCTTTACATTGGGAGAAGGAGTGGCTCAGTGAGTAAAGACACACACTGGCACTGATAGTTTGAAGCAGGGGAGTCTGGTTCAATTCCCGGTGTGGGCTCCTTGTGACCTTGGCCAAGTCACTTTATCTCCCTGTGCCTCATGCGGCAAAAAAACATTTGTACGTTCCACGGGCCAGGGACCTCAGGCTGAAACATGTGTCTGTAAATCGCTGCGTACAACTAGCAGCCCTATACATGAACATGCTCATATTATTATTATTATTGTTACATAGTTTCGACAGTCATACGTTCCATTACATATTAGAATACACAAATGTGTTAGCAGAGTGGGAATGGTTGTTATATATAAAACACACCATGTCATAAAATGTTAGTAGTCATTAAAGAACACTCAATAAAAATTCATGAGGCACTCTCTTGCAACATCATTATGTTAATTAAGTGCTTATGCAATATAGGCATAAGGGTATCACATTTTTAATTGTTTGTTAATAAGCGCTGCAAGCAATATAAAATTAGTTCCATATGTAGTATAGTAGTCGGTGGCTCCTCCTCACAATCATCTCATATAAAGGTAGACTCTTCTGAAATCATACATTGATCCGATTGTATCTTCCCCGACATCTCTGAAATACAGCAAACACATGATGGTCAAAGATGGCACCTTACTAGATATGCATCCGTGACAACGCGTTACGCAGCTCTATATGATTGTGTAGATACACACGTCACTCACTTATATGTTAGAAGTAAAACTGTTCATCAGTATGTAATGTTTCTTTAAATTTGTAGCAGGCATAACTATGTATAAGAAGTGAACGTTGCCTGTATACTGAAAGATGTGCGCGCACATCTTTGTGTGCGCACGCACTTCACGCTTGGCTCCACTAACTGTTAGCGCATGCGCAAAACAAAGCGTACGTTGTGCGTTCAATACATGTTGAAAATACCAGTAAACATAACATCTTTATTTCAAATACAATGAAGACGAAACTACATTCGTTCTAAACGAGTACATCTGTATTCTTTTTAAACAGACGTGTTTGAACAGAAAGCACGGCCGATAACACAATGCGCAAATGCAATACGTGTGACGTCATGTTAAGCCAGCGTGAAACGCACGCTAACACTCCTCCCACTCAATTAACATTCGGCTAACGCCCAGGGTACGCCTACAAACACTGAGCCGCACGCATCACACACTGCAGTTACCGTTACTATAACAAAACATGACAGCCAATAGGCTTTGAGGCGCGCACGTCGCTTGGGGGCGGGACTTACATCACTAATCCTTTTTAAGGACGCCTTGGCCCATGACAAGGGTCCCACGTCATACGTGGTGGACCCGGTTTTCAATGTTGTAGATGTTGCATGATAACAAAACAGGTATGTGTTAGAGTAATGGTAAAATGTTGCTAATATGTTTAAAGGGATAGGAAAGTACGTATATTTATTCCGTCAGCAATGTGTACTACTCTTTCAGGTCCTACTATATTGTATTAGGAAACAATTTGTTTGTGATCGCTACATGTTATGCAGTCTGCAATGTTACGCTGTATCCACGCATTGAAAGTGAAAATGGTGGTTACAAAAAAAAAAAAAATTTAAACGCAGAGTCAACGCATAACGATTGTTATATTTACCATTCTTCTAGAATTAACTCTTCGCCTGGCTGCAACTGGTCGCTCCAGAAATGCAAGCCATTTTCATCCACGCTTAACCCAACCGCTGAATCCAGTATGGCACATATCTCCTCCAGGATGCGCTCATAGGAATCGCCACTGCTTTCTTCAAATAATTGGTCGGGAGGTAGGTTCATTTCTTCCGGTTCCCATTCCAATGCAATTTCAGCTGAAAGGCTTGGTACATAATCATAGTACTTTTGTTCTTGTACAATGTGGGTTTCAGGAATGGAGGCTGCAGATATTGCAGCACGTATCGATTCAAACGGATCAGTAGTAGCGGATACATTGCTATTGCCATTAGGAATAAATATGCCTTTCACGACAATATAAGTGCCGTCTTTCAGGATAAATTGTTTTTCCGGGGCAATCTTCCAGAAACCATAGGTGTGTTGTAGCTTATCCTGGTCACGTTCAAAAAAGTCATTACTTGATAAAGTGAATCTTATTGAGGAATTAAAATTCCGTGCATGCTTACGGTCTTGGTAATAAGGATATTTTGCTCGAATGAAATCATCGATTTGGCGTGTGCTTGCTTTCTGTCCGCGACTGTTCAAGATGGCTTCACAGATCATGTACTTATACCCTAAAAGGGGATTAATATTGTTAACGAATTCATCAGCCATGTCTGAGTAGCACAAAAGCTGTGTGCAGGTCTGTGTTATTTGCTCATCAAAATGAATGTGCTGAATGGCTAACAAACTCCTGTTTTTCCTTGTCAAGGTCAACAAAAGTAACTACTTTGACTCCTTATTTCAAACGCCAATTGGATTTGTTTGTCTAATTGGGTTAACAGTTGTGGTTCGTGATATGGGACTGTGGGAGAAACATTTCTCCTTCTTTTATCTCGTTTGTGAAAAACATCCCTAGACTGTGAATGCGTTCACATAGTGTTTTTTTGAAAACTAACAAAGACCAGTGTGTGAAAATATTTCTTAGCCAGGCATATCAGTAAAAACACACCTGCAAAAAGAAATGTTTTTTCCCCGCTTACATTTCTGTGTGTATGTGAAAGTCTGGTTAACTCCCTGTCTGCATGAGTTTAAATACGTGTGTGTATATATATATATATATATATATATATATATATATATATATATATATATATATATATATATATATAAATATATCTCTTATAAAAATATATATATATTTATATATAATATTTTATTTTTTTTTATATTGCAGGAGTACACACAACATTGATGGCATTAAGTATACCTTGTATGAAACCTATTTAAATGGTGAGAAACATGATTGAATGAAGTAATAAACATTTGTTTAAGCACAATACTGTTAGAGTCTCATACTTAGGATATTTCTCAAACATTAGGCCTGTATTATTAAAATAGTGTGCTTTCACAAGGAAGCATGAAGTGTATTAGTTTGTGTATACCAGTTTATATAGTACTATATATATATATATATATATATATATATATATATATATATATACACACATATATACATATATATATACACATATATACATATATATATACACATATATACATATATATATATACACATATATACATATATATATACACATATACACATATATACATATACATATACACATATATACATATATATATACACATATATACATATATATATACACATATATACATATATATATACACATATATACATATATATATATACACACTCACACACTCACACTCACACTCACTCAGTGTGTGTGTGTGTGTGTGTGTGTGTGTATATATATTATTATACATTCTGAGATGTTATAGAAACGAACACACAACTGATTAAAGGACAAAATTACAATGGCCAAGCAAGGCAAAGGTAAGTAATAATTTACACATAATCCTGCTGTACACGTACAAGAAAGATGTTTGCACTTACTTAGGTGTTTTAATAATTGCATGTGACTAATATGCATATGCAATTCTTACATCAATTAACACACCCAAATGCAATGTTTTGCTGCAAAGTCAATGGCAGCTTCTCTAAACTTAGCAACTGGCTCCTGGTGGACCATTACTGAACAGACGATTACAACATAAATATTTATAACACAATTAATTATGAGTGTTAACATTTCCAAAACTTCACGTGTACAAGAACATAGTTGAAAGTTTGGAAACAACACAGTCTTCAGCATACATACAATAGTAATTAGATAATGTGAAGTCAACAAAACAAGGCCAAAGACATATTTTGTGAATTATAACATTTATTTTTTTTGTTCCTTTTGCGAGCGAGTAACAGGCCTGCTTGTTGTCTCTTGAATTTTCCTTTTTCTTTTGCCACCAACTTTAGGCACAACAGAGCCACTTTGAGTGGCCTCTGGCACTTCACGGGCAGGGCTTGTGGCCAGTGACTGTTCACCTACGGGGCTTGTGGCCAGTGACTCACCTACAGGGCTTGTGGCCAGTGACTCACCTACAGGGCTTTTGGGCAGTGATTCACCTACAGGGCTTTTGGGCAGCGATTCACCTACAGGGCTTTTGGGCAGCGATTCACCTACAGGGCTTTTGGGCAGCGACTCACCTACAGGGCTTTTGGGCAGCGATTCACCTACAGGGCTTTTGGGCAGCGACTCACCTACAGGGCTTTTGGGTAGTGACTGTTCACGGACAGGGCTTGTGCCCAGTGACACATGTGAGCAAGTTGGTAGACACTGCACAAGTGATGGTTGGTCTGTTTCATGTGTGTCTTGTTTTGTTTTTGTCGCCTCCTTTGTAGGTGTCTGCTGCTGAATTTGTACAGATGGCAGCGGTAGGATGTCATCAGGAACCTGCACAGCAATGTCTGCTACTTGACCGGTAACATTTGGGCCTGGTGAATGAATATCAGATGAATGTGGTGAAAACTGACCTGCATGAACAGATCCTGGCTGGGAGGTGTTGAATTGTGGTACATTAGTCATTCTCCAGTAATTAGCTTGTGTTTGCTGAACAACTAATGCTTCGAATGAGGTGTTGATTTTTTGCAACTGTTTAGGCACTTCAATGAAGACTCTGTGGAGATGTGCCAATTGTGATACTGTTTCTTCCTGCAGTCCAATCATCCTTTCCAGCACTGTCATCATGTCTGAATGGCGACGATTTTCTGCGTCCACTATTTTTCCCTCTGAAGCTACAATTGCATCGTATGTGGAAGTTGATGGACGATTTGGCGGTACAACAGTTTCTATTGGCACCTCTTCATGGTCACATGATTGTATTTCAGTCTCTTCTGTGGCGTCATCCTCATCATACTCATCATCCTCATCACCATGATGTTCTAAAAAGAAATGTACACATTATTAAATGGCATGTTAATGTATGCTGTGTTACTATGTAATTGTACTGTGTCCTAAGTAACACCTAACATGTTAGCATACGTTTTATAACCTCATTAAAAACTACCTTGACTTACGAATAATGTTTGGACTCAGTATGAAATATGAATGAATGAAAAGTTGCTCTAAACTCAGAAGTCCTACATGATAATTAACATCACTAACACAATACATGTTGCCTTACACTTAATTTTCACTGACACTAAGTAATCCTATTTAAAGAAGATGTGCAAAACAAATAATGCACATGACAACATAACATATAGAAGAGCACATATTATATGGCCAGCAAATGATACACTCACCTTCTAGTAGTGTTGAGCTGGCTGACCCAGGTGAAGACACTTGTTCCATCTCAGGTGACACATGTCCTCCAGGGGCAACTATATATAACAATAACATAAGTTTTACATTTACATGTGTAAATATTGAACAAACACTTATTGTATGTTCTGTATTTATGATTAACTAACAACATCAGTTCCTTAACCGAAAATGTGTGTGAAAGTGAACATAAATAGTTGTAATAACACTGTACATGCCTGTGTACTTAGAATTTTTGAGTTCCCTAACATACAACATACTATGTTTCTGCAGTAATGCGTGAGGATAAATAGATTAAATGAGTACATAAAAATCATATGTTGTGTAGTGATATCAGTATCATAATGTACATAACTATCATGAGATGACCATTCACAATGGTTATCATGAAGGTGGTCATATTGCAAAAAGTGTTGTTTTTGGTAGAGGATATGTGTGGTACATTAATCGAAGATGTGGCACACCTGAATGTGGCTGTGACTCAACAAGACAACACATGCAGTGTGTGATAATGTGTCTTTGATAGTAGTTCAACTATAGATATGAGTGAACTAATGTGTGACGTACGCTTTGATAAGTAATGAGTTGTTGGGGCATTTAGTAGCTAGAGTTAAGCTTTCAAATGAGTGTGATTAACTTCAGTTGTGCTATTCAGGTTGTAAGAAAGGTATTCCCTTCCCCAAAAAGCCTAATCAGCCACACCTTTCAATGACTTGAAACAGGTGCAAATGGTGTGAACTAAGTTGACCGTGAAATGAGGCTGTAATTAGTGTGTGTGCTGAACCCCACCCCCTCTGTTGAAGTGTATGCTGTGATGAGATATTAATTGCAGCTGCTTTAACACAATGGTAGATGAGCTAAGTAGTCATCTGCAGTGTTTAAGTTATGAAAACAATGACATAACATATGATACGTGTGCCTCATTATGCTGTCTGTATATGACATAAAGCAAAAATGGACCTTTTCATAAGCAACTATAGATGTGTTAGTGCCAGTGATGTTTGTAGGCCGTTACATGCAATTTCTTTGATGCATGCTTAAAATAGGCAGTAATGTCATGTTTGTCGGAGTAAAATCAATAAAATACACAATAATATGATACATATTTCTGTTCTGTACCTGTAGCTACTAATAATTTCTCATGAACATGTGTTACACATGTGTACTACCCTGTTGTTCCCCATCTTCGCCCACCATCAATTGCTTCCACTGCAGCTATGCATTTTGGGAATTCACATGTAAATGAGCACGCAATGGCACGTGCTATATTAGTTACTGCTTTTAGTAGGACTACTACATATATGTCTATTTTGAGATATATATACAGAATCAGACATATACATATATAGATGCAGGTATGCTTATATTGTGAAGACAGTATAAAAAGCAGTGTAAATATGCAAAATAACTGTAAGCAACGACACGCCTAGTACAGTAATATTTATCACCTGCTGGAAATTGTGACGGATAAATTCCAATGTCACGGTCACCAGCCAAGCCTTCCACGACGACGGTAAGTAATTTTGGCCGAAGCAGCTCCTCCAATGGAGTCAATATGAGACGTTGTGGTGTGGGCCCACCTCCAGTGCCAGTAGCATGCACGCGTTGGTCTTGTATTTTCTTTTTCAATTTGGACCTAATATCATCAAATCTTTTCCGACAATGATACTTGTCCCTGACACTATTCCCACAGGCATTGACACCAATGACTATTGTGTCCCACATTTCTTTTTTGCTTGCTGCACTTGTCCGCCCTTGAAAAACATATAAAAGATATGAGGTAAATTAATAATAATATAAGCACCAGTTTCCTACACTGCTAGCTGTTCCAAGAGATAGCAAACATGCTGTTTTATGTGTAATATGTGCAGCACATGAGCATTCACTACTAAACCTATACATGTAAGCAAGGTTGCATTCATATTGTATGCAGTTCTGGCAAATTGACCGCCTGTGTTTATTTGTCCTTGTAAGGCATGATAAAAAGCTGTGTTTCCACACTAATGAACATAGAAAGATATTGTGTACCCATATTTGCATATGAACAAAACTCAGATGACCTAGGATCACATGTATTTGAATAATAAATGTAAAGTTACACTTACCTACTAAATGTCCATAGAGACTGTCATAGTGCTCCAGAATGCCAGTGACAAGAGCCCTATTTTCCTGGTCATTGAAGCGAGGATTACGTGGCTTCTCCACACGTTTTTTCCGAGCAGGTTTAGGGTCAGAGCTTGGCTGGTGCTGACTGGACTCTCCTTCTTCCAATGGAAGAGCCTCCAAAAGCTGGCCACCAGCAAGCACGCCACCACCAGACACCCCATCAGCAACTGCGCCACCAGCAGCACTCCCAGCACCAGCACTCCCACTCCTAGCACCAGCACTCACACTCCTAGCACCAGCACTCACACTCCTAGCACCAGCACTCACACTCCTAGCACCAGCACTCCCAGCACCAGCACTCCCACTCACAGCAACAGCACTCCCACTCCCAGCACCAGCACTCCCACTCACAGCAACAGCACTCCCACTCCCAACAACAGCACTCCCACTCCCAGCAACACCACTCGCAGCACCAGCACTCCCACTCCCAACAACAGCACTCCCACTCCCAGCACCAGCACTCCCACTCCCAGCAACACCACTCGGTGCACCAGCAACATCACTCCCCTGAACAGAACGTTCACTCCGACGCGTACTCGCACGAGTAGCACTCCCACTCCCACCAGCATCACTCTTCCCACGCTTTGCGGGCATACTTCCAGCACTCACAAAAAACAGACAAGAAATGTACAGGCAATCACACGACCCACTTCCACATATAAAACAAGACAAAGATGTAAACAAAACAACAAAGGACAAAGCTCACCCAATACACAACAAGTCTCTCAGTCAATATGCAAATCTTCAATCGTCCAGCTCTGTGCGTCTCTCTCTCTCTCTCTCTCACTCCCAACAACACAGAGAATGATTAGCAGTACACGTTGCCTTTAAATATGGCGCGCAATCAAAAACATGCTTGTTTCGCCTGATTCAGCAAGATTTGTGATTGTGCAACCTAACAGCACCCCGCCACGCACGCCGATACACCTGTGTGTGATCGGCTCATCATCGTGAGAGTGGGCGGATTTGTTTTCTGGTTGATTTTGAATGTATTCGGCACTTACTGCATACGGAGAGGGAAAAACGCCAATAACATGACTAATCGATAAGCTTGCCGATTTCACATAATCGTCGCTTACTGCATGAGGCCCCAAGTCTTTAAATATGATGCATTCTCCTTGCAGCTACTGACATTTAGACCTGGGATTCTCCTAACACATTTTACATTCAAGTCTTCTTTCTGTGGCTGGGATTGTGGGTTGTACTGTAAACTGGCTGTACAGCTGCACTAAAAAAAAAACATATGTGTAACTCCTTACTGCTGACTACAGTACATACGAGTGCCACTGAGCTGTACATGTTCTATTTTAGAAGTACGCATTAGAATTTAGGAGAGGAACAACTGCATTACTCTCAGATACAAGTAACATATTGGATCAGTGATAAGAATATAAATGTCATGGACAAAACGGCTCAAGTTTCATTCATAAAGTTACATCTTCAAAGGGAGCCTACGACCATTAGACTGTAATAATATTAGCTGCTGGGGCAGGATGAACAGCTCTGCCAGCATCACATGCATTACAGTATATTATCATGTTACTTAAAACATTTGACTATAAATAACTGCTTGAATGGCTAATGTGTGAGAATGTAGCACGAATGCTGCGAAATATTGATCTCTCAAAGTGTCTACTCAGTCCTACCTCAGCAGACAGTACTTTTTTTTTGTCCTGAGAATTCTTTGTAGTATAAATATATGTCTTAAACTAAAATGAAAGATTTTATATTAAACACAAGGGAATTCACATGCAGGCATTGTTTCAATGTGTTGTCCTTCCTAGCACCTAGGTGAACCAATCACAACCTCACTTAGGGACCCAGGCTGGGGAATAGGCATATTGCCAGGTGTATGTGTGATGCTCTACCAGTTGGCTTGCAGGAGTACTGAGTGGTCTGCATGATGGTAAGGAGACAGGAACAGGACTGTCTGGATGGAACAGGTCTCTGGGTTCTTCTGTATTGGTGTCAGCGCCTCCAGCGGTGATTGAACCCATGGGGTGTGGGTGTCAGTCCCCATCACTGCACGATCATACCCCTCCTGCCCAGGAACTGACACCAGAGGCAGAGGTATCTTTGAATGGATTTTATTGTAGGGCATGCTGCAGCCCTACAAGGGGGCTGTACACAGGCTATGAGTCAACACCTACCTTCCTTCACTTTCAAGAGAAGCAGAAGGGGGGGGTCACTGGCCCATAGATTAACCTGCTAATGCCTGGAACTTTACAAGACTTACATAGCAGATACACTATGTGCAGAGAAACAGGTATTTATGGAACATACCCTGTTATATATGTTTATTGTATTATATATAAATAAATCCAAAAATACCCATGTTTTATTGGTAAAATGATCTTTGCATTTAATAAATTATGTATTATGATGCCTTCAGAGAATGAGCTCACTTGCTTGTAAGTTCCTGCATCCCACATTGACAGAAGAACTAATGTGCACCTATTTTCATGTGTCCTACAGATATAGTGAGATCTATTGTCCTCGGTGCCACAGACAAACAATCAAAAGTCTGCGGCGCAGTGGACAGTGTCTGCCGCGAGGGAGCTGCGGGGAGGTCCATGCATCTGAATGAAATCTGCAGCAGTGTCAATTATTCCGTGCCGCAACCACCACAGTCGCGTGGCAGTGGCACCAAAGACATTAAGGCTTGCTACATCTGTATGTTGGAGCGTCTGGATGACATGTTTGATAACACGGGTTCTCAGCCCCCAAATCTACAGGTGAGGTGTTGTTTTATTCTTTGTTTGTCAAGTAATGATGAGGCCATCATTGGTCAAACAGATAAGAATGAGTTTATATGCTTCAATTCAGAAAAGGAAAATATGTATTTCTCAATGGTTTCCGTATCTGCTTTATGTAAAGTAAATTACGTTGTTACTTTACAGGGTGAATGAATCATACCGAGGAAGCCAATTAAGCGAATGAGTTTTCACTTTAACGCACATGACCCGTGTTGCTAGCTTCAATAAGGTCACATACCTTGCTCGATTCCTAAGCCTTCCTTTCCTTATCCTGTTTTCCTTTGTTTTCTCCAGTCAGCGGTATCACGCTATACACAGAAAAATAGCACAATGTATTAATATTTGATGGTCTAGCAAAGCTATTAGGTTCAAAGCTCTAAACAGGGTCACCTTTCACCACACACGCGCGTCAGACATTTCTGTCTAGGTTTGTTTCATTCCATTCCTTTGTAATATGTGTGCGTTGGTGTTATTTTAATGTGAAAGTTTGTGATAACACATCAATCCGAAAGAAAGCAGGAGTCGAGGGGTTTGTGCATATATTTAAGAGCTTCCTACACAACACGGCACATGTTCCCTCACCTTTATATTATTCTCTTTCTCATGTCACCCACACACACTCATGCTATTTCTGCCTTTTTCTACATACTGTACTATTATCTCAGAAACATAGAGCAGATACAAAAAGAGCAGGAAGCAACTTTGTCACAAATGACAGATGCCTTCTCTCTACCCTAGTAAGAGGTCTCTGAACTTGCGTGCACAACTCTATGAGACATCCGGAGATCCAGCAATACATATCTGGGACTCCATCCTCTAAACGATGTAACAATGTAAAGCACTACTCAGAATGAAAGCTTGAATAGAAACCCCAAAAATAATTACAAATAAAATGTACTATGACTGAGGGGATGGGGGGGGCGTGGAGGGGGACAAGTCTCCTTTTTTTAATTATGCGTTTTGAATGACCTTGCACATTGATATTTAATGCTTGTAAAAAATATATATATTGTTGCACATCTCTAGTACATATTATGGCGTAGTCCTCAGTGGAGAACTGCAGAGCATAGCATACCAGGGTTGAAAAAATAGGAGTACAGCACTTCCAAAATAGATTAAAAACTATTTGTTTGTGGAATGACATAGGGGACATCAAAAAATGGTGGTGGGTAAATGAGAGAACTCTGATAATGTCCCCAGTACATCATATGTTTTCTTTATTCACATGAAAGTACAGCCCAGAATTATGCCGAGTCCTCCAGCCCAGCACAGTGCTATCTCCTCCAGCACTAAAAGACATGAGAGCAGCATGTTTGCAATGCAAGTGAAAGTGACAGCATATTAAGAAGTACTGCTATCTGTTCTGGGCTCTTTCTGTGCCGCTGATCGTCTGATCCTCCCACCACATGGGAGGATGCAGCTTGTGCGTGGTTGGTGTGGCTTGTTTGGGTACAAAAGCAAATCAGTCTACATGAGGAGTAATTATAAGTTACATTACTCCAGCTTTGTAATTGGAAAATATTCCGGCATTACCATTTATATAACCAGCCTGGGAGACTTACATACTGCTTTCTAACGAGGAGGAGGAGGAAGAGGAGGAAAGAAGAGACATAAGCTGGCTTGTTAGCTGTGTGTTTTTGTCCAACTTGGTATCAAGGATAGACATACTTTTTCTTGCTGAAAGGTAAAATGTATTAAAGCATACCTGCTTCCTTAACAGAGTCGCTGTAAAATGGACAAATACATTGCATGTGATCAGTTGTCAATTAATGTTAACATCTGCTAGGTTTAGCTTGCCATGTCTACAAATTAACTTGGAAACATAATTTCAAAGACTTACACAGATGTAGCCAACCCATGGTGTGCTCCCGCACGTGAAATAGTTTGATTGCCTCGCTCAGTGGTGGACTTACCTTTTTACCACCTGTATAGGGTGACCAGATTTACAAAAGTAAAAACTGGGACACATTAAAAAAAAAATGTATAAAACAAATGACATCACCAAATGCGCCCCTTCTCCTTTATGTCTCTCCGCCCCTCTCTGTCCCCCTTTCTCTCACACACACCCCATCCCTCCCTTCTCTCTCCCCTCCATCCCTCCATTCTCTCTACCCCCTATCCCTCCATTCCCTCTACCCCCCTATCCCTCCATTCTCTCTCTCCCCCCATATCCCTCCATTCTCTCTCTACCCCCACATCCCTCCATTCTCTCTCCCCCCATACCCTCTGTCCCCACCCCTCCCCCATGCCTCCATTTTCTCTCTCCCTCCCATCCCTCCCCCCATCCCTCCATTCTCTGTCTCTCTGCCCCATCCCTTCTTTCTCTCCGCCCCCATCCCTCCATTCTCTCTCTCGGTACCCCGTCCCTCCATTCTCTCTCCCCACCCTCCATTCTCTCTTTCCCCCCATCCCTCCATTCTCTATTTCCCCCCCTATCCCTCCATTCATGTTCCACCCTTCCCATTCTGTCTCTCTCCCCATTCTCTGTATCTCTCTCCCCCATTCTCTGTGTCTCTCTACCCCATTCTCTGTGTCTCTCTCCCCATTCTCTGCGTATCTCTCTCTCTCTTCCCCCCATTCTCTGTGTCTCTCTCTCCCCCCCATTCTCTGTATCTCTCTCTCTCCCCCATTCTTTGTTTCTCTCTCTCCCCCCATTCTCTGTCTCTCTCCCCCCAATTCTCTGTGTATCTCTCTCGCCCATTCTGTCTCTCTCCCCCCCCCATTCTCTATCTCTCTCCCCCATTCTCTGTCTCTCTCTCTCCCCCCATTCTGTCTCTCTCTCCCCCCCCTCCATACTCTGTCTTTCTCTCCCCCCATTCTCTGTCTCTCTCTCCCCCATTCTCTGTCTCTCTCTCCCCCATTCTCTGTCTCTCTCTCCCCATTCTCTGTCTCTCTCTCTCTCCCCCATTCTCTGTGTCTCTCTCCCCATTCTCTGTCTCTCTCCCCCACCCATTCTCTGTCTCTCTCCCCATTCTCTGTCTCTCTCCCCATTCTCTGTCTCTCTCTCCCCATTCTCTGTGCCTCTCCCCATTCTGTCTCTCTCTCTCTCTCTCCCATTCTATGTGTCTCTCTCTCTCCCCCATTATCTGTGTGTCTCTCTCTCCCCCCACTCTCTGTGTGTCTCTCTCTCCCCCCCATTCTCTGTGTGTCTCCCCCCCCTCATTCTATGGCTGCGCTTATAGTGCCCACGACGTCGACAGCAATGCGACGTCGCTCAAAAACAAAACAATTGACTCTGTTGCCAGCGCTTATAGTAAGCGCGACGGAGCGACCAAAAATTTGGAAGCGGGTTAAATTTGATTTTTTACAGACTGTCGCCACATGGGACTGTCTGAAAACCAATCAATGACCCCGTTGCTAGCGACGTTGCTGAAAGTTAAATTATAACTTTCGTGGGTGTGTGTCTCTCTCTCCCCCCATTCTGTCTGTCTACCTATAGAGAGAGTAAGTGTGTGTCTTTTCTCTCTCCCCATTCTTCCCCCTACCTGTCACTGTGGTGGAGCATTGTGGGGGGTGGGGGGGAGCCATCTTGAGCCCTGGCAGCAGACACTGACTCACTTCCAGTTCTCACTGCTGGGGCTTCGCACTCTCCTCCTGCTCTCCTCTCTGCCTGCATTCTCTGCATTGTCTGCTCTCTGCTGTCCCCCCTGCTCTGATGGTCAAAACTGGTACAGTCACAAAAAAAGGGGACATTTTAAAGAATGTCGGCAGCTGGGACAGACATTAAAAAAACGGTACTGTCCCGGCTAAACCAGGACATATGGTCACCCTACACCTGTTGGCTCGGGGACGGCCCTCTCCACAGGGTATGAGGTCACAATAGCATGTGACGCCACGTTGTCATGGCAATGTGGCATCATAATGACGCAATGCTACAGGACGGGCCCCCAGCAAAAGGTAAGACTGACAAATTGCCTCTCCCAAAAAATTGCCGCTCAAACTTATGGGAAATCCGCCCCTGGACCTGTCCACTTCTTGCACCAGAATAAACCAGTCCCTTGAGTACATGAGAGTCTGCGCTAGGATCACTCCAAATATGCTGGTATATAATATAATTGCCCTAATAGGGATAGGAGCAGAGGAGAGAGACCCTCTTTATTAACATCAGTAACCATATTAAAATCACATGAATCATCAACCACATCAACAGGTAAAACTGGGTGGACCTCGTCAGTAGCCCCAAGTTCACTAGGGTTCCTCTTTTTGAAAAATGTATTCAGAGTCAACTTCCGGATGAACTTATGCAAGTCCGCCACAGCATCAAAGAGGTTGAAGTTAGATGAGGGAGCAAATTTCAGTCCTTTATTAAGAAAGGATAGTTCCTCATTATTAAGCTCAACATTTGATATATTTATGATCCCACTTATGTCATCTAATTGACTTTCTTCCTCTTGTATGAAGACCCCTTTTGATCTCCCCCGTCTGCCCCTTCTTGTCCTCTGTCGTTTTTTGACATGGTAAAGAAGGAGGTCCTCTGGCCCTGTGTAGATTCCCGTTGCTCATCTTGCTTCTTACCCCAGTCAGACCGTGATTTTGGCCCTTTAGATTTCTTGGAGGTTTTTGAAAACCTTTGCTCATTATCTGACAGATTTTGAAATGACACTGAATGTCCCGAAGCTTCATTATCTGAGGCATCAGATTCCCCACTGGTGGTAAAGTGGCCAGATGTATTCTTGAAAGTGGCTTTCTGGAGCTTATACACACATGTTATGATGCAGGGGGACCTGCTGGGGTCTCAATAAAGTTTGTTGAGAATGATACCATCTCTCCAGCCTATTAGAATGTACACATGTAGGAGATGCTAGCTGATTGGATGAGAAATTGTGACGTCACTCGTTAGTGTTAACGGCGCTTGTATTTATATACCGGCTTATTTTTGGAGTATGGTACACCTCGATATAGGGCACACGGCCCGAAACACGTAGGTGTGTTACCTGCTGCTGCTGAGGGGGGCTATGTCTGATCCCTCAATAGAATAAAGTATGTTTTTTTGCTACTGTGAGCCTCCTCCTGCTTCTTAGGCAGTGCACTGCCTTTTTTTCATCTGATGCAAAACAATGGCAGCTTCTCCCGCTGGTATGTTGTGTACATCGCTCTGCAGCGCGCTCCGAATTGCAATAACATCTGTAGATACCTTTTTAAAGAAAGGGACATCAGTTAATTAGATTGAGAATATTAAACATGTCATTTCCACTGATAAATATCGGTCCCAGTGTTGTTTGGTTTTTAAAGGTCACTGAAAAGTCAAACGTATTTGTTTAACTGCATAGATGGAACCTTTAGAACTGGGATTATTGTTTATACCAGTGCTATCTTTCATTTTGCGACTGTATTGTTATAGAGCTAATTTGTGTATAATGTTCCTTGCTCCACTCTACATTCAATAAAATAGCCTACTCACAGGGCTGCTAATTAATTTAAATTTATTGGACCCAGGAAAAATTTGGTCTAATTTGTCTTGTCATGTCTTCTACCGCCCCCACCCCCCCCCCCCCTTGTTCTTCCACCCCCCGCCCTTCATGTATTCCTCTCCTTTTTCCATCAGTGTCTTTGTCTCATACATTATTACATCCTTTATGCCAGTCCATATTTTCCCCTTGTATCCCTCTGTTTTTCCTCCTCTCGTGTATTTCTCTTCTTCTCTCCTCCTGTCTTTCATTCTTTTACTTCCAATGTTCACATCTTCTTTCCTTCCCCTAACGTCTTTCTCAATTGTATTTCCTTGTTATCTATCTCCACTCCACTCCCCTTAATTCTCTTTTATTTTCCACTTCATGTAATTCTCTTTAACCTCCATGTTTTTCTTTTCCCCCCAGCATGTCTGTCTCTCTCCTCTTCCCCAGCATGTCTTTCTTTCTCCTCTTCCCTCAGCATGTCTGTCTCTCTCCTCTCCCACAGCATGTCTGTCTCTCTCCTTTTCCCCAGCATGTCTGTCTCTCTCCTTTTCCCCAGCATGTCTTTTTCTATTCCTAAACCATTCATATAATTATTTTTCTTTGTTCTCACCTCATGTATTTATCATTTTCCCCATCTCGTCTTTCCTCCCTCATATCTCTTTTCTCACGAATGCTTTCATTCTACTTTTAACACCCCCATGTCTGTCTCTTGCCTTTCCCAATTGATGTAATTCTACTTCCTTAATCCTCTCTTTAATGTCTCTCTTTCTTTACACCCCTGTCCTTTCCTTTTTTTCCTCTTCATTTCTTTATCCTCTTTAACTATCTGTTTTATCTTCTTCTCAGCATCTTTTCTCTTCCTCCTCCTTTCTCACTCTTTCCCCCTCATATCTTTCTCTTTTCTCCCTCCTCAAATCTTTCTTTTCTCTATTATGTATTTCTCTGTTCTCTTTCATTTTCTCTCCTTTACTTTTTGTTTTTCGCTCTTCTTTTCTGTCTCTTCTTCTCTTTCATGTCTTTTTTCTCCACGTGGTTTAGCCCTTCCCTCTCAAGCTTTTTCAGCCTCTCTGCCACATGCTGCAGCTTCAGCCTTGTGCTCCTCCGCTCAAGGCCCTGCCTACTTCCTGAAGCCCTGCCTACTACAAGAGGCCCCATCTACTTCCTGAGGTCTCACCCACTGCTGAGGCCCCACCTACTGCCTGAGGCCTCAATTACTGATGGAGGCTCAGCAGAGAGGAATGGATTTCCCTCTCCATGCTGCCTGTATCTCAAAGGGCCCCATGCAGTGAATTTAAGCACCCACAGGGGGCCACGCCCTTATAGCTGACAGGCCCCTGACAGCAGTAATGTCTTTCCCCCCTTGTCAGCGGCCCTGTCTGCTCACTAGCGTTTTAGACAGTAGTATGTACAGGTAGTGTTGTAAGGTGGCTTCTCCAAAAATCCTGGACATAATGGTGAAAGGTACGACGTGCTTGAGACACACACATGCACACACACACACACACACACCCTCCCAGGTTCCTTACCACTCCTCCTGATTGGCTGCTGCTGGGTAATGCAGCCAATCAAGAAGGAGGAAGCTGCTCAGTCCCCTAGCAACAGCCCTGCGGTCACTATGTCCAGAGAGGCAATACCGGACACATACATGTCCAATATTACCTCTCATTTTTTACTGGACAGTGTCCAAATACAGGACAGTCCGGTTCAATACTGGACACCTGGCAACCCTATGTATAGATGAATGCAGGTACAGTAATGACATCATGTATATGTAAAACTGCAATAGAGGAGAAATGTAACCACAAACATATAACAGCAGGACATTATGTGAATCAAATGATCACCCAGGATAAGTGGTGCGATTTGTGTTTTGTGCTTTCTTTCATAGCACCAGGGCCAGACCAAGACAGTACCGCACTGCGGGGTAGGCTAAAAATGTGTCGCCGGCCTCGACATCCCATGGCGACGTGTGGCAGTGACAACATTATGCCAAATGACATCGCGTTGTCATGGAAATGTGTCACCATGTAATGTCGGGATACTGAAAGAGGAGGTGACAAAAAGATACGGCTAACATTATTGACTTTTTACCGCGCGCTCCGACCCCAACGCCATCTTTAAATGTCTGAGTCCTGCGCAGCCTCGTCAATGTCAAGGGACATTTAAAAATGGTTCAACGGAGCGGCGGGCGCGGAACTACGAGCAGCGGCAGCAGCAAGGGAGATTGATATTGACAAGGGCGCTCGACCACCAGGGATATTGATGGAGCGGCGACATGGGACAGGTCCTGCATCCCACTCATTTAGAGATGTAGCTGGGTTCAAAGCGCCCTTTTCGATTGGCACCCCGGTCATGTCAAAAAGGAATAGAGGCTGGGGCGCTCCCTTATTTATTAGGCTTGTGGTGTGGCCTATGTTGTAATGTGTAACCAAATAAGGGGTAGTGTATACTTGCCCTTGTTGTTTTCTGCAGCTGGACCTGTAGAGAAGATAAAGCCCGGAATCTTCTTGTAATGACAGTAGAATCGGTGGATTGGTCAGCGCACGGATATTTCGCTCACAGGGTGAAAAGAGAAAATGAGGGACACGTGATTAGTGTCAAGCCATACAAAACATTTAACCAGTAATATAATGTGGTTGTTTAATAAAAAATGAATAAAAAATGCTTGGATAAAAAATGCTTGGATAAAAATCTTTTAAAACACTTTGTTAAAAGACTGAATTGGGGCTTGGATGCAGATGTCTAAGTAAAAATACTTCAATGGAAAAAAGGTTTCTGTGGTTGGTGGTGGTGTGAGGGATGGGACATAGAAGATATAAAAATAAAAATATAAATATATATAGAGGGACTGTGGGGGCCGGTGATTGTGTGCAGCCTGCTGCCAAACAGGAAAAGTGATGCTGCTTATGCAGTAAGAAACAGTAAAAAACAGTAAAAAACAGTAAAAAACAGCCTGCTGTCTGGCAAAAGTGGTGATGCTTGTTTGGCAGTAATCGTTATATTTGGGTGTTTGCCAGAAGCAGTGGTTTCCTCCTCCTTCTGCTGGAGGTGGTATGCGGTGCTGGTAAATGAAGTAAAACTGAGTTTTTTTTTTGTTTTTTTTTTTTGGTGTAGGGGTGATTGCCTACTCCTCCTTATGGAGGTGGTATGTAAGTGGCTTCTCTCCCGGGTGCCCGATTCAAAGAAAAAAGGGCCGAAACCGGTGAGTGGGTTAAGGTGAGTTTATTTAAGTCATATACAGCAGAAAGAATAAAAACACTTACAATACAGCTTTGGCAATAGCCCAGCTGCAGCCTGATCGTCCGATGGCGCTCCTCCGACCGGTGTATCCCCCGTGACCGCGTCCGATGGCGGGAACCGGAAGGGGAGGGCTTACCGGATGTCAACAGGCTGGCTGGGTCCTTCAGGTAATGGGCTCCGGCAGGGAACTACGCGTTTCGCAGTGATGCTTCGTCAGGTTCCTCATGGGACAGGTCCTGCATCCCACGCTGCTGCTCCGTCAATGGCCCGCGTGGCCGTGCGCCCTTGTCAATGTCCCTTGCTGCAGCCTCTCCAAGTCACGCGTATGCCGCCGCTCTGGTGCGCTATCTTTAAATGTCATTTGACATTGACGAGGCTGAACAGAACTCATTTAGAGATGTAGCTGGGTTCAAAGCGCCCTTTTCGATTGGCACCCCGGTCATGTGCCCAGCCAACCCGCACCTTAATCCAGCCCAACATAGCTGCTTTAAACTGCTGAATAAAGTTATAAATTCACCAAGAGAAGAGCTTTGAAAGTAATCTCACAGTTTTCTTACCAGATGGCCCAAGGATTAGTGGATTAGTTGTCTTTATGAATTACATACTGTACGGACTTGCAACATGACGAGCTCAAAGACTGGGTTTGGAATGCAACAATATAACCATTTACGCATTTGTTAAGAAAACAGTTGGATCAGAATTTTTTACATTTCTTATTTCTTTTTCCCTTTCATCCTAAAATATGCATATGATAAAATTGCGCTCTTTTGAATACAATACTAAATTACAACAGTACACCACAACATTGTTTGCAAAGCTATTTTACTTGTGCCTGTTATTACCGCTAAGTTAATAAAGGGGTTCTCACCTCCGCTACCCACCCGGTATGCCTAAACACCCACCACAGGCCAAATACCACCTTCACCCACCCCGCACTACCACCAATAAACATTAAAATACAACACAACAACCAATACTATCCAATACACCCATTGATTGCCAGTGTGGTTGCCTATGCCCTCAAAGGGAGCAAAGATAACCCCAATGGCAATGAATGGGAACCCTACTACCCACCCCCTCTACCACCAACAAACCAGGTACTCTGGTTTAACCCCTTCATTACCTTAGCTGCTAAGGTAATGAAGAGGTTTTTATTTTAATAACACAGTATTGAAGCAAGGGGTCTCCGGAGCTGAATCGCATTAATTTCAGCTGTAGGGACCCCCTGTTTTTCGAGTTACAGGCCCCGGTATTTCCCTGCATTGCTTAAATCTCCCGCATCACGTGACCGGGACATTTAAACTTTGCGGAGATACCGGCACCCCATACCAGATCCTGTATCTTGGGAATCAGGGGGTTCTCGGAACTGAAATTAATGTAGTTCAGCTTCGGAGACCCACTGCTTCAATACTGTGTTATTAAAATAAAATAAAAACAGTGCGATTGCCTGTAAGAGCCGTGCAGGGAGATGCAGCACTCTATATGCAGTTCTTACAGACTGCAGGCAGAACGCATGGGAAGAACTTTGAAAAAGACACTGCTAACTCAATCGGTATTGCCATTATCCTACCAAACAGTATCTGACTTGCGATAACTCTTTCTGAATATCGTGATAACACAAACATCACACCGTGAGGTAGGTCATGCCAAACTGTTCGATATGACAGTGATTTTATCGAAGCTACCTTAATGGGCCCCTAAGGGTGGGCACTCTCATGGTCTCTCACGTTTTGGTTGTCCTGAAAACCGATTGGTTGTGGTTTTGAATTTGTAAAAAATTACAGGGAAATAAAACTTTTCTAATTTAGGCCAACTTTTTCGAACTTTCAACTTTTCACAAATGTTTGTATGTTTTTTTTCGTTTGGATAATCGAAACGTTCACACCAATTTATGAACAAACAAAAAAACTTAACTGAGTATAAGCTTTTTCACTGTCTTTACTGTAGCTACAATTTTCCTAAATTTGAAAGTTCATTCCAAAGTTCAACTCGAACATCAAAACAAACTACAAAAATGCAACTTTAAATAAGTTATAATACTTGGTAACTGCATCATAATACCTTGTATCCTAATGTCTCATTTGCAAAGTGCTGTGTAAAATATTAAATATATAAATACATTTCAAAAATATACATATTTTGGGAGAGGGTGTTGCCACCAATGTATTCTGTGGCTGCTGGTTCATACTTGGGTGGTAAACAGGAGGCAGGAGACCTCCGCGATGTTGTGGGGAGGACATCAGGACAGGTTCACGGTGGTTTCCTTGATCAGTGACAGCGCCTCCATCCCCAGAGGATCCTGAGAGTTCCAGGATGGACATCAGGAGCACTTGTTCTTTGTGAACAATTTAATCATAACTTCAGATTGGGTAAAACTGGGTTTATTGGTACATGCATGATGGTAAATACAGGTCATAGTCCCTGATGCAGTACCCAGACTTAAGGCCTTATTCATCCCTCTTGTAGATACCCTACCCCCGACTGGGGCAGGCCTCAGCCTTCTCCCTCTGGAAAGAGGCTGTCTGCTAAGTCTGTACACGCTGAAGTACAACCCAGACTCCTCTCTCACTAACCCTTACTCTACACTA
This sequence comes from Ascaphus truei, assembly GCF_040206685.1. NCBI lineage: Eukaryota > Metazoa > Chordata > Amphibia > Anura > Ascaphidae > Ascaphus > Ascaphus truei. The sequence continues at coordinate 63,292,345 of NC_134484.1, forward strand.
TAGAGGTGATACCCCCTCCTTCCCAGGGGAGTGGCTAGTAAGCCGGCCTACATACTGTCATAGACCCCCTTACAATCACAAGCTAATCCTAAACTTTATTGAACCTACACTCTGAACAAAATAACATATCCAGAATAGTCTACGGCTAACACTGCCCACTATTAAATGAGACTTACAGTATTATAAGGCCAGAAACTCAGTAGTTCCAGGAAACTGGACTACACATATGTAACCCATGCCCCCCCCCTCTGGGAGAAGGACTGAATTACTACTGTATCTAGTGTGGTGCCTAGGCGTACCTGCTAGTATAGAAGAGCTGAATCTGCCGAGGTGGTAAGGGGCAACAGGACAGGCTTTTGGGTTGTCTCTGGGTTCTGGTTCATGGTGTCAGCACCTCCAGCTGTGATGGGATCCTTAGTGTATGGATGTCAGTCCCCAACACTGTACTCCATACCCCATCTGTCCAGCAATTGACACCCAGGCAGAGGTATAATGAACAGGTTGCTTTATTGGACATGCTGCAACTCTTCATACAGCATAGGTGATACTGACCAACATCCCAGGACTTCAGATGGTGCTCACCTCGATAGTATGGGGCCTTGAGTCTTGATGTTCCCTAGGCCTTTTGGCCTAGGGTGGGCCAGCTCATCCATGCCATGGGAGAGTCTGACAGGCCATGCTCCTACTTTGGAAGGCATAGCAAGACTAAACTAACTTTGGGCTACTCCTCTGATTAGGATTATTCCAGAAGGGGCGGGCTCATGATATGAACCTATCCTGATAGGCTTACACAGGTCATGAGCCACCACCTCACTTCTGTCCATCACAGAGGAGGCTGCAGGGGGGTGTAATACCCACAGAATTAACCTGTTACTGGCCTGAACTTACTAGGGGCTTACTTAACAGTGGGAGAGACAGGTAGAATGGACTTACCATGTTACACATATATAGCACAACATAAATAACAGCCATGGGGCCACATGTGGCTCCTACCTCACAATCACAATGTTGCTAAAACCTGTTGTTTTTTTCCTCCACAATATTACAAAGATATGCCCTTTCCTCTGTTGCTCGACTGCTAAAACGTTGACACAGGCCCTCATTATCTCTCGTCCCGACTATTGTAACCTTCTACTGTCTGGCCTTCCTACCTCTCACCTGTCTCCCCTACAATCTATCCTAAACTCTACTGCCACAATCACTTACTCTCTCCTGTCTCAGCGTTTCTCCTGCTGAAATCCCTCTCCTGGCTTTCTATCAAATCCTGTATCACACACTCAGTTCTCCTCCTCACTTTACAGGCTTTACACTTTTTTGCCCCTTCTTACACTCAGCCCTAATTTCTCGCTATACACCACCCAATTCTTGATTGGAGGATGTCTTCTCTCTACCCACTTTGTATCTAAAGCCCTCTCCCGCTCACTGCCCCACACTTCTAGAATGCCCTTCCCTTCAATATTTGTCTGGCTGTTTCTCTTATAGGTAACGTCAAAATATTTGCCCTGACTTGCCAAACTTAGTAAATCTAGATCTTAAAGGGCCTCTGACATCACATTTCCAGGTCAGATGGTACAGCTCCAATCTGATTGGATGCTGTATCATGTGCCCGCCTCTTTTTTTTTTTGGTCGAAGGATGTGACATCATCTCAAGGGAGGTACGTAACATTCTTCAAACCACATGGCTGTATCACATGGTATTACAATTGAAGACAATCCCATTGGTTGCTGTACCATGTGATAGGTTATCTTAGTTCAAAAGGATGTGACGTCACTTTAAGGGATGATGTCACATTCTTTTGAACTAAGGTAACCTATCACATGGTACAGCAACCAATGGGATTGTCTTCAATCCCATTGGTTGTAATACCATATGATACGGCTATGTGGTTTGTAGGATGTGACGTACCTCCCTTGGAGATGACGTCCCATCCTTCTCCAAAAGAAAGAGAGCCGGGCACATGATACAGCGTCCAATCAGATTGGAGCTGTACCATCTGACCTGGAAATGTGACATCAGAGGCCCTATATAAGGCCTTGACGTCTCATTTCAGCTCAAGAAGCCAACGTGACAACATCGTGTTGTGGATTTACCATTGGGTTCTTGGATTGACAGATGAAGAAATAAGATAAAGAAAAGAAAGAAATGATTACAGATAAAGAAAGAAGAAGGTGTTGGAAGATAAAAGAAAGAAGAATTTTGTTACCTGGTCCGGATCTTCTAGGTGGATGGCTTTGGATTGACTTTGATGATGTCGCAGTACGTGAGCTTCCTGATACCCCTGGATTCGGAGGGCCAACGCTTCTAAAGGTAAGAAAAATATTGCATTTATGTAAATGTATTTTTTCTCCGGTTTTTGGATTGTATATGATTTAATTTATGTTTTTCATGGCCCATTGACTAATAATGTATTAAACTGTACCCCTTTAGGGTACAGATGAATACAGTATTAGCCAATGCATTTTTTGGTAAATGCTTGGTTTGTATTGAGCGGTTTTTTTTCTATTTTGGTTGATTCTGTGAATCTCATTGTTTGTCATTTTGCTGGCTTGTTTTGTGTTTTATTTTTATAGGTTGATTAGCGTTTTTAATTAATGATTTCTTGTGTTGGCTTCTGGTTTTAAGTGATTTGTTGGATAGTGGTTTTATTAATTAATTGATTTGTTGGCTATTGGTTAAAATGTATTAATTTTTGGGAGGTTAGTGATTTTATTTATTTAATTGTTTGGCTAGTTGGCTAGTGTTTTCATTTATTGAATTGTGGTGTTTAGGTGCTTGTGTTTGATTAATGTTGAATGTTGGCCTTCATGTTTTTTGATTAGGGTTGCCATTGAGAGCTATAGTGGCTTATCGTGCCCATATTATGTGGGTATGATGTACCACCATGCCATTCTATGGGTACAGGGTGGGTATAGTGGGTCAGGGGTGGGTGGTTTGGCCTCCAGGGTGGGTAGCGGGGGACGGGGGTTAACCCCTTAATTATTATAGAGGTTATTAACCGCTACGGTGATTAAGGGGTTAGGGGCCATTAGATTGTATTATTTATTGTATTCCTTCTGGCAACGGAGGACATGGCTCTGCAGTATGCTGATGAGGACACCCTTAATTATGGCAGGGGTAAGTAGAATGGTTTTTATTTACTTTATTTCTGTTGCCTGGCTAATGTTTGATTTAATAATGGCAAATTAACTATTATCCATAACTGTATAATAGTTATTTTGCCCATTACTGTACTGTATGTGTTTGGGGGGAGGTGTATTTATTGAAATGTATGCCATATATTTTTTTTTATAACAGGATTGGTACTTCAGGCCAGCGGACACCCACGGGGACCACTCGAGGACCCCCGGACACCCACGGGGACCACTCGAGGACCCCCGGACAACCACGGGGACCACCCGAGGACCACTGGACACCCCCGGGGACCACCCGGGGACCACCCGGGGACCCATGTGGGTCCCTGGACACCCGTGGGAACCACACGAGGGCTCCCAGACACCTGTGGGAACAACCTGAGGACCCCTGACCCCCCGGGGACCACCCGAGGGCCCACAGACACCCGCAGGGACCACCTGAGGACACCCGCCAGCCTCTGTGATCAATCCTGTGTTAAAATAAATAAATAATGGTTTTATGTGGAGGTTCAGGGGGTGCGTGGGTTGTGTATTGTTGGCTATTACATATTGGAATGTTTATTGGGGGCAGAGGGGGTGAATGAAGGGACAAGTACCCGCTTCAATCCCCCCCTCTGCCCTCAAAAAAGCTGCTATTGTGCATTAACCCCTTCATTGCCTTAGCGGCAATCCGCTAAGGTAATAAAGCTGCTTTAATATAATTTTTATTATTAGTGTACGGGAGCACTTGACCGTGGGGATCAAATGCATAGGAGATACCGGCACCCCATAATGGGACCTGTATCTCAGGAAGCAGGGGTCCTTGAAGCTGAAATCAACGCAGTTCTTCTCTGGAGAACCCCTGCTCATCTACACTAGTAATAAAATGTATATTAAAAAACATAAATTTCAGACGAGATTTGCGCAGGGAGAGGCGGCTCGCTCTGTAGCAGAAAGGAATCGCCGGGTAAGTCCTTTTGAGAGAGGCGATTTTCACGCCGCTGGCAACTCGCCCATTTTGTGAATTTTGCTATCACAGGTAATCGAGGCTTTCTGAATTCCGTGATAGCAACGCTCACAAAACGGCGATTTAAATGGCCAAGCGATTTTTTTTATGAACCCTTAGTGCATAGGCCCCTTAGTGGTCTGGAGTGTTGCTTTGCAATAAGTTGCAGTCTGTTCCACCAGGGGTTAGGTAATGTAATGCTCGAATTGGCTGCAGTGCATTACTCTGCCATAAATTGAAGGCCCTCTTGCACTAAATTGGTAAATAATTAGGATTTTCCGTTTGAGCATGAAAAATTCACAAGCTTTTTAAGGCGCTCCAAAACAGCTGTGTGTAATTTTGGCTTTGGAAGATGTGCAATTTTGGCTTTGGAAGATGTGTAATTTGGGCTTTGGAAGATGTTCTACAATAAGAATTCTGTTCATATTAAAACAGTATTTTTGGAATGATTGTTATGTACATGTAGTTAAATTTAGAAGAGGAAGGTTATGCAGTTGGGCCCTCTGTCATTTTTGGATTTAAATTAATTACAGTAGGTGCCTTGCAAGGACTGTAAATGATTTCTTATATCTATCTGACTCAGTTTTACAGATGTACATGATGCACTGATCCAAGATTTAAAGGGGTTAAAGTTATGAATGTTTGTACTTTTATTAATACAGGTTATTACATATTCAATAAGCTGTGAAGCTGCTTCTCCGTGCTAGCCACAATGTCAGTCCCATTAATTTGAAAAGCACTGGGGAGCAACTTCACAGCTTAGGTTGTCTATAACTCCTTTGTCCATTGACCACATTTACTGCTAATGTCAACCCACAAAGATCAACTCAAACTACCCCACTCCGCAATATACCCTGCACTTAAACACACCACTACAAATCTTCCTCACACATCCGCTTTTCTCTCTCCCACACTCCCACACTGATGGCAGGTGTGGAGGTGTGGGGCGTCTCCTCTCCTCAATCTGCCATTACCGAACCCTTTCTATTCCTCCCTCTCTTTCTTTTCCTTCCATTGAGGCTCACACTGGCAGTCACCTATCGCCCACCTACCTTACTCATCCCCCTTCTGTCTTTCTCTCTAACTTCGAATCCTGGCTCTCCTTCTCGCAATCCTCTGACTCCCCTTCTCTCTTCTCTGTGGGGACTTCATCTACTATATTGATGACCCCTCTATCCCTTGGGCTTCCTGCTTTCTTTCTCTAACCTCTTCTTTTGGGCTTCACCAATGGACTGCAGCCAGCACCCACAAGGATGGCCAATACCTGGACCTGGATTTCGTAAAAAAACATTTCTCTCTAATTTCTCCCTGTTAACCCTTTTCTCTCTGACCATCATCTCATCTCCAAAACACACAGAGTTCCCAGCACTCAAGAAAAGAGAAATGTCCACCAGAATACATCAAAATGAAATATTTTACTGAACACCAAAGGTCAAATATACATACATAGAAAAACGAACACAGTGTGTACACAAAATAACGTGGTAATTTATGGATGAAAACAAGCACAGTACAGAATAATAAAATTAAAAAGTCATAATTATCAGAAAAATCCAAGAGGGATCAAGGGATGGGACCCATGAGTGAAAAAAAATACGAAAACAGGAGAGGAAAGGGGGAGAGGGGAAGGAAGGTAACACAAAGGGTTAACAGGGGGACATCATTTCAGGGGATGTGCCCCTTCTTCTGGCCCGTTTCCACAAGATTTAAAAGTAATCTGTGGTAAATCCTCTGTTAAACCTCCCGCTCTAAAATAAAAAGACAAAAGAAAATCCAAGCAAAAGAAGCCGTCCCAAACAAATGTTCCTAATGCCTCAATGTCAAAGATTATGTGTGGCTGCAACAGGCTCCATGCAGTCAGAGAAAGCTAGGGCAGTGGGCTGAGGAACACCACAGGAGAAATGTACACAGGCATACAGATCCCGGCATTGTGCTTGTTTTCATCCATATACTGTATTGCCACCTATTCTGTGTACACACTGTGTTCATTTTTATATGTATGCGTATTATACCTTTGGTGTTCAGTAAAATATTTATCTTTGATGTATTCTGGTGGACATTTCTATTTTGAGTGCTGGGAACTCTGTATGTTTTGTATATGCTCCTCAGAGGGCTTTTGGGGTCTCTCTTTTTGTTCCTGTGCACCTTCACTTTATCAATTGCCATTTGTTTTGTTTAGGAGTGCTGTCTATACAGTACCTTATCCTTTTTGATCATCTCATCTTATTTTCGCTCTCTCACTTACTATTATCCATGGCTCTCATTCTATTTCTCAAACCACTCCTACTCTGTCACCTTAAACAATGTATCCTCTCAGCCGACCAGCCTCAAGGCTGTCATTAGTCCCCTCTTTCTTCTCTACATTGCCCCCCTCTTTGACCTCATCTCCTCCCATGAATACAACATCTGTTTTTTTGCAGATGACATCCAAATCTATTTCTCCTTACCACTATTCTCACGCAAACTTTCCACCCATATTTTTGCCTCTTTCTGCCATTTCCACCTGAATGTCCTCCCACTTTCTACATTTTTTTTTTAGGTTTTTTTTCTTCACACACATGGTGGGATAGACTTTGGTCACAGAGTCAGTACCACGTGTGGGTCACCGTCTGTCGCAGTCCCTCAGTTAGACTGTGGCATTGTAGCTTTCCTGCCTGGGTACTGTAAACACTTTAATTCTGGTCACTTCTGCATGTGGTTCTTTTGTTCTTGGTTTTGTTACTCAAGCTGTTACCGGAACTGTAGGCAACCCTTTGAAATTCAAGGGCCACCTCTCATCCCACTTTCATACCATATGTAGGAGACGATTGCAGTTGTAGAACCAAGAAGACATAAATTTGGGGGAAATAAACATTGGCTTTTATTTAGCCCGTAGCTTCAAACAATTCAGAGATGTAAGGCAGCATGCAAAATAAATAAGACAGGCCTATACCTTTGTATTGGCTGACTCATACTTCCCAGTCCCTATCTGCATAGCTGGGAGGATAGGCCTCTTACCAACCTCTGACCCAAAGTCCAAAGAGGTAGCTCTATACATCAGTTCGGGTCTGGGTTGCTGTCCATGGGGTGAACCCCCTGGAGGGTTTCAGGGACCTCTGTGTCCTGGAATAGAGGGTCTGATTCCCTGAGATCCCTCTCTGACAGCACACATGTCCTTAATGCTAGAGAGATCCCCTGCAGTTTAAGCAGGAGGGTTTTCTACAAGACTGATGAGCCAGGTGGAGACTGACTAATTGTCTGTAGCTGCAATTAATCAGCTCCGTGCTGGACTCATCAGTCAGATCCAGGCTTTCTATTTCTAGCCCTTTTTAGACAGGGGTTAAGGCCCTGTCACAAGGATCAAATTGGCTTTTCAAACTCAAAAGGTGTCATTTTGCTCTGATCAAAGTCATATGTTTAACGTACTCTTAATTTTAAAGTTACATAAAAGATTCAATCTCTGTTGAAAGGTAATTTGGTATATGCAGTATCTAGGAACAAAAGATAATCCTTTTTGTAAAAAAAACCACTGTTCAGATTGTGATATGGAGTAAGAAGATAAATTGCATACTATAGTCTCCGATGTGCCTGTAGTTTGTGCAACCATTTGTTTACGGCCACCACGTCCGTCTGTCGGCCTTTATCCCTTCTTGGTAACAGAGGTTTGTGTGAGTCTAACAAATATTGTTGTTGTGTATTAGATGGTGTACCATTTCTATCGCCAAATTCAGAATCACTAGAGCCTGATAAAGTCAAAGTCGGATTCCGGCTTGGCCTGGCATGCAGATGTCTATGACCTCCCGACGGTCTCCTTGAGTCAGTAAAATCTGATAGTATCGGTTCATGATTGATTTAGCATTGTTGGATGTTTATTGAGGTTCTTAACTTTGACAAATAATATTTTAATCTTTTAGAACTTTTTAACATATTTTTTACTCTTTTATTGGACATCATAGTCACACATAGTTACTTATCACACACTATGTCCATTTTTATCAAGGTTTATTGTCATCCCCTTCACCTTGTGATGTCAATGAGACAGTGACATAACTTTATTCACAAAATTGTTGCTCGGTTTGTGCACATCTTAATTACACCGTGCGGTTTATAAGTGTTGTTTGTGCAATGCAAACACTGGTTTCTCTCCGCTACAATGGATTACTTTTTTTAAGCTGTTTCCTTTCTATCGTAGAATATGTTCTAAGAGGACATTCTGCTGAGAGGTTAAGTAATTGTAATAACATAGGACTGGCAAATTGCAGGTTATTTCGTTTTGGTGGTGAGCCTAAAAACAATTACTTAGCCAGTAAGAATATTTTAAATGATATGAGTAAGCTGCTTTCTCGTAAATAGCTCAAAGGCAGAGTGTTTACTTGTGCTGTCTTACTTCTTTTAGTACTTGCAGACACATAACAGGTGCACTGTAAATTCCAATACACTTCAAAGCATTATAGATGTAGGCTAGTGCCCCTGGCTATAGCCTTTCCACTGGCCTCAACATTATAAGTCCTGATAGGAACAGGCAGTGTTGGGATTAAACTCCTGCACAGGGCCTAGCCTACAGTTGCAGCCTGGATAGCTAAAATGTTGTCCTATCCAGGGGCAGGCCTACCAGCAGTTTGGAGTGTCATACCTGGGGAGGGTACTGATTGGGTCACATGCATATGGTGTGATGCCTGTCACTACCTGGACCCTCCCTGTTATGGGGCAGGGTTACAAGCCCCTCCCCTGGATATAAAAGTTGTCACTCCACCAAATTGTGTGTGTGTGTTCCCTCCCTCAGTGGAGTGGGAGTGATTCCGCTTACCCCATCAGGGGGTGAGGGAGCTGAGGAGGGACTCTTCTGGCCTCAAGCCCCTGGGGTCTGCTCCAGGGAATGTGGAGGAGGAATAAAGACCAGTTGTACCATCAAGAGTTTCCATGTCTTGCTAGAGAGAGAGTATGTGCCTGTGGGGACCAATCCTGCCTCTGCCAGGACCCTCATGGGATGGAGGTGCTGCACCCTAAGAAGGAAACCCCTGTCCTGTTGCTGCTCTCATACACCACCAGCGGAGCCCTCTGATATTCTGTGAGCTAACAGCACCAGAGCACACCCATGTAGCTACCACATCTCCCATAAGAGGGGGGGTGTGGGCAGGTGCTACATAACAATACAGGGATGGTAGCAACTCTCAAACAAGAACGGTCTTGATAATACTTTGTGTTCATTTCGAAAGAGCATCTGCTAAGGGTAGCACAATAATGTGAATTTAGCAGTATGTTCAACACTACATTCAATCGGGATAGTAGGATAGAAAGCTACCATTAAATTACAGTAGGGACACTTTGCTGAACAGTTTGAGTTGGGATATTCCCTACAAATCTGGGATGGTACCGCTCTGTGGGGGGACTGTTGACTGACAATTATGCAAATGTGAGGATTAAATTAGATAGAATCTTGGTTGCTAAATTAAAATCATACATAAATTCAATTGGTAACACATTTGTTATATTAAGGATTTTGGCAATAAACTTTATAAAAATGTAGTAGTCTTTTCTTATTTTATAGTCTGTAAAATTAGGAAGTGTCCTATTCACAGACTGTTTACACTAAAAATGTATACTATGTATAATTATGGTTTAGAAAATGTATATACCATTGTGTCCCTCAGAGACAATCTGCAGTGCCCCTACCTTCCTGAGATACAGGCAGTTACTTCCCCAGATAAAACAGAAGAAAAGTCGCTCCCCAATATACGAATTTGTAGATATAGTGAACACTTTTTAATCACCATAACTTATTTTGGGTCTGGTTGTAGATATAGTGAAGAATGCCTGCCCGGTGGACAGAAAATGGCTACCGGAGAAAGCCCCACAGTCGTAATTGTAGTTTATTGTGTCAAAATATCTCTGGAACTAAATGGATCCCGAAAGGGAAGAACGTGTTATGCACAATTCTAATGTTATGTACAGATACGTTATCCTGTTACGTTTGCTGGAGGAGTTTTTCAAAAGAAAGTAAAAGGAAATAAAAGACAGACGTTGAGATATCCCGTTAACAAATGCTCCGATCATCTGGTATCTCTGAAAGGAGCATTCCCCACTAGGATAAGAGTTAGCTTAGGACAGCAACATTGACACAAGACATGTGGGAATTTGACTTTTTAGGTTAGGAATTTTTTTTTGCAGCATTTCACTATTTTTTGTGGCATTGTTTTGAAAGTGGCACTGAAAATACCAAGATCGCATAACCAATGCCACCTGCACAAGTTTGGGTGAACTTTTACATTTTTTCACGGTGTGTTCACAAACTGTTGCGAAAAGCTGTCACATCCCTAATTGGCAGCTTCTAAAAAAATCTGGTAAGTATTTTCAAATATTTTTTGCAACTTTTACTGTTGCCATGGTAAACAAATGCACTGGGGTTTTTGTGTAATCGTTATCTGTCTTTTGGTGACAGGACTGTTTTCCTGTCCTCAAAGCCAGAGGTAAATGGTTGTTGCAACTTTGTTCACGTAATTAGTCAAACAGATAGATATAGCACTGTAGTTGAGGTGCTTGAATGCAACAAAGCTGGAGAAGTGCAAACCCTATTCATTTTCAACACTATATAAATGAGTCAAATAGTTACTTTACAGGTGGTAAACAGGTGGTCTCCAGAGCTGAACCGAGTTATTTTAAACTCCGGGGACACCCTGCTTCCCAAGATACCTCCAACGATGCCCTGGTACTGTCCCCTCCAGGGTGAAGAATATGGTGGTGTAAAGGTACGGTGTCATGTGGGCAATAGGAAGCGATTTAGCTGTAACTTTAAACCTGCATGAAGAACCACGGCACCTTCCGAGGTCTCAGGAAGCAAGGGATCCCCAGACCTGAAATTAACGCGGGTCCAGAGACCCCTGATTCTCTCCTTGGGTGATTTCATTGGGATTACATCTTTCTCAATTGCACTGATAACCACTAAGTGTGATTGCGCCTTTAATATCTTGTCTCATTGACAATAACATGTTCAGAATGTCCTCTTTAGCCTTCGTTTTAAAACAAAATGTAGCCTGACATGTAGAACTTTTTGCTTTAACAATGCATTGCAACCCTCTCCCGGAATTAATGTAACTAGAACTATTATGAATTGCGCAGCAATCCAACCTCCAAGAACATAAGACAGGATTATTTATCTCTCGCCCTGAATCATCCTTGTACTCAGCAAAGTTCTGATGTTCACATAACTACTGGTGTCAACGCTAGAATCCAAAACATCAATAATGCTGACAAGGAGTTCTGCCTTATCCCTCAGTGGTGAATTACTAGTTCAAGTGGCAAAAGTCTAACGTCTTGGTCAGACCTTCATTCGGCTTCTTTTGTTGATAAGACCAGATAGTGTTGTCACAGGAGACCAGGACTAATACCAGGGATCAATATCGCCAGACAGAACACTAGAGCTTATAAAATTAATTTATTGGAAAAACATATCCACAACTGTACAAAAGACACAAACATCACACATACCCAACTGGGGAAACTGGGGAATACCCTGTCTAACTAGTCACAGGGACCTACTTGCAGAGATTTCCCCTGTTCTCTCTTTGCCCAGTGCCTACAGGACTGGTTTTCAGGCCTGAGACCAGTACTGGATTGGACACTGAAGTTTCTCCCTGTCACAGCAACACCTCTGTAACTCTCTGCAGGCTCTGTCTGCTAGGGGTCTCCCTCCCACCTTTTTATATACTTAAACCATAACATTGCAACACTCAGGGCCAGGAGCTGCCTACATGCCCAAGCCCTGATTGGTGGGTAGGACGGCAACATAACATTTGCAACAATTCTACTGCAAACATATTAACCCCTGATTCCTGAGGTGCTGGAACCAAGCAAAGACATACATATATACATAACATATAATACAATACCAATGTATTACTGACAGGTAGGGGTAATGGCAGACTTAACCTTTATTAACAGCAGCCATATTTACCCCTACCGTCACAAGTGTCCTTTACTACTGCTCTATTTGTTATGAAGAGGGATAATGTGATGATTTGAATGCAATTAAATATTAATTAAAATAACAGTGAAATATTGTTTTTATGTTGTTGTTTTGACATTTTCATTTATTTTTACCACGAGCGGGGATTTAATTGCACAGGATCTATTTGATACTCAGGGTGCTTGTAAAGTGATTGCGAGTGTTTAAACATTTTTTGGCATGTTAAATGTTTGCTGCATTTTGTTAATTACTCAATGTGGGAACCAAAAACACAAGTATAATAATCAAGTCTAAGATGTAACATCCCTGATTTACTGCCCAACCCACAAAAATGGGATAAAATCACAAATGGACCAATTTACAAAGTGCTGAGCTGAAGACAATACGTCTTTGTGAGTATTTCGGAAGCACAGAAATGTGCTCGTCCAGCCCATACACCTGCTTGCCCTAAAAACAAGTAAAGAAATCTAAACCGTCTGGTGCAAATACCAACATCAAAGTTATTGACTCTGAAAAAATGTTGTGGTTTCTGGAAGAAAATCTTTAATTAGAAGCCAGAACGGTTTGCAAAAAAAAAGTGAAGCAGTCAAACACAGCCCGCTGTTTCTGTGCAGTTGTCTTTCATTGTAACTACATTGGGTCATTGTGTAATATGCAGGGTTTCAATATAATGTTTCCTTTCTTTTGGTTCTGCGAATATGAATACAAACTTTGGGTGACCCGTCAGAACCTGGTTCAAGTTCCTTATAAATTCAGTGACAACATCTGCTAAAGTATTAAACTGTACTATGTACAGTAGAAAGCTCTTGAAAAAGTCTCCATTGTGAAGCCGAAACGTTGAGCTAGTACAGACACATTTATTGTACCATTTGGTGTCCCGGCTTTTTTTTACCTCTCTCTAGCTCAGCGGTGTGTCCAATATCTTCGCCACCTGCCACATGTTGCACATAGGACACTGCATTGTGACGAATGCATTAAAACCTAACTCATGAGAAATAATCATCCTTCCAATTCGTCGACGCGGCAGTGGCACAAGAGCAACGTTGTAGGCACAGGGGCAAGACTATTGCAAAAGACAAAAAAACAAGGCACACAACGCACATGGTGAAGTAAAATTAAAAATACAATTTACTCATAAAATAAGATAAGTTCTGCATACATCAATATGGTTAAAAATGAGCAGTTGGTAATTGGGTATACCACACCAGTAGACAGCTGCAAACAGCACTCCTCACTCGATCGCAGGGTGCAGGGGATTGGTTGTCATCTGATGGCAAGCTGGTGTTTGTAGATGCCGTCTCCCTCTCACTCAAGACGGGGCAGGTCTCAGTCTTTACTCCCAGATGATCCTGGAGCACCGATCAGCATCGGCGTGTAGCAGCCTCCACTGTTATCCGCATGTAGGCACGTTTGTCACGTGCCGCTTCTCCTCTACGGAGCGCCCAATAATGACGTCACAGTCCGGTCGCACTCTCCTACGAACCGCCTGCAGGGGCTCAATGCGTGCAGTGTAGTGAAGGATACACGCCGCCTCTTGGAAAGGAGATTTCTGCACCGTGTCTTGCGGGAAACGGGGAGAACACTTGTATAGAGTGTTAGCACCAAACAAGAGGGTACTAGGAAATGAGCAATGACACCACAGGCCTCCGGGTGTCATTGCTCATTTCCTAGTACCCTCTTGTTTGGTGCTAACACTCTATACAAGTGTTCCCCCCGTTTCCCGCAAGACACGGTGCAGAAATCTCCTTTCCAAGAGGCGGCGTGTATCCTTCACTACACTGCACGCATTGAGCCCCTGCAGGCGGTTCGTAGGAGAGTGCGACCGGACTGTGACGTCATTATTGGGCGCTCCGTAGAGGAGAAGCGGCACGTGACAAACGTGCCTACATGCGGATAACAGTGGAGGCTGCTACACGCCGATGCTGATCGGTGCTCCAGGATCATCTGGGAGTAAAGACTGAGACCTGCCCCGTCTTGAGTGAGAGGGAGACGGCATCTACAAACACCAGCTTGCCATCAGATGACAACCAATCCCCTGCACCCTGCGATCGAGTGAGGAGTGCTGTTTGCAGCTGTCTACTGGTGTGGTATACCCAATTACCAACTGCTCATTTTTAACCATATTGATGTACGCAGAACTTATCTTATTTTATGAGTAAATTGTATTTTTAATTTTACTTCACTATGTGCGTTGTGCGTGTAACGGGTTTCCCCCCCCCCAATCTCACATTGGCCCGGGAAATCTAACCAATCCCCATTACGTGATCGTGTATGGTGGTGCACCTGCAAGTAACAGGACTCCTGAGTCTCCCGCTTGATGGTATTAGGGGATGTCATCAGGACAGGTAGCTGAGGTAGTGTGTGCGAGTCCTACCTATATCCAGTGCAGCGCCTCCACCTCATCAGGATCTGTGCTTCCGCAGGGAGATGGTCCTGGTGAGGAACTCCTTCTTGGTGGTGCCATCCACTGCTGAGTAACTTCACACTCACACAGTGGAGGTATATTCAAACAGGGCATCTTTATTGATGGTTGGTATGGGCAAACTGCCCCTCACAGATAACAGCTCAGCCACTCATCTCCTTGCAGCATTCCATTAGGAAGGTCCCTTCTCTAATAGATCTGCTTTCCACCTCTACTCTCAGAGAGATTCTCCAGCTTCTCTGGCTGCTGTCAGCTCCTCTCCTGAGCTGCTTTGTCTCTCTCAGCTCCTGTAACTCTCCTGCGTATGCTCACTGACTCACAGCTAGCAGGAGACACTGCAACAATGTTGCAGACCTTCACGTGCCTCTCACTGACATGAGCAGCTCAACAACAGGAAACGGAACTTCTAACTTTAGGCAGTGCTGTGTCTTATATCACCCCCCGGAGAACAAACATGCCCTGTATCCTAAGTGGGAACACACTGCATGCTGTCACTTCCTTTGGGGACATATGACACCTCACCAGGGTGTGAGGGCAAACCTCATTGATCTGTTGCTGGCAAGCCTGCACACTTACCAGGGTTACTGCCAACATGAGAAAGAGATATGTACACCAATCTTAGACCTGGCTACATGCGCCTTGTTTTTTTGTCTTTTGCATAGTTTCAGGGGTGTTGGGACACCCCCAAGAAGGGCTGCAGACGTAATTTATGTGATCTTCCCACAATTAAGGTTGAAATTTCTATTTTTGATTATACTATCACTGTGCACTGCACATTGCATACTGTGTTTCACTAACTATTAGCTGCGCACTGAATCACCTATTCTATTATCGCAAGACTATTGCGACTGACACAAGTTGCGACACGATCAGTCATTGTTAGCAGCTACGAGCAACGAGTCGTGTCGCCGCACTTGTGCCTGCGATTATTACATCATCACACAGTTTCAAGGGACCTCAGAAGCCAGAAGGTATTTCTTTTTCTAACTACTTATCTTCTTCAGTTCATACAAATGTAGCATGGTATGGTTGTAGTGCTGGGTGGCTCACCCGTGGTCTTCCAGGAGGCTTGAGTCTCCGAAGATGGTAGTGGGAGCAGCAACAGACAGGCTTTTGGGTTCGTTCCGTACAGCGCCTCCATTCTGCAGGGATCTGCCAGAGGCAGGGAATAGTCCTTACCGGAACCCCTTCCAGTAATTCACACGCAGGCAAGGAACAGTTCACCATTTATTGGCAGGCCAGACCTGATCCTTCCTTCTCTTGCAAGAGAGGTACTTTACACACACACACACCGCAGACATGGAACACTTCCCTCGCATCTTTCATGGTCGTTCTCCCTGACTAGGCCGCCCAAGGGCTTGAGGCCCCTGAGGCTAGTTGCACCCCCCTTACACCTTGATGGGACACCGCCCAACTCACTAAGGAGCAAGCTACACTCTTCTAAATTTGGATAGGAAGCATCTTTTATACCTGGGAGGGGTTAGTAACCCTGCCCCCAAACTGGGCAGGTTTAGATGATTGACAGGCATCACACCATACTTCATGTGATCCATTTAACCCCCCCTCCCACCCCCCATGCATGATACTCCCAACTGCCATTAGACCTGCACCTGGATATGGCAACAAATTAACCAGCTGCACAAGGGACTCACATGCTGGCTTTAACAGGGACTTATTACAGTTTGAGAAAAACTGCCTTTAAATCCAGCAGTGTGCTGGTTAATTGCACACAGGCAATCAACCAGGCTCCACCTGGCTGATTAGGACTTTTAGAAAAAGCCTTAGCTGAGAAACAGGAGAGAGATTCCTTAGCTCACAATGGAGCTGCCATAAGAAAAAGGAGGGCTGTGTTCTGAGAGCAAGACGCCAGACCTCTCTGCCAGAACCCTCAAGCAGACAGCTACCTGGACACCACTGACCGAAGGGCCACCTGCATTACGGTACCGCTGAGACTTTGGGGTGATAAGTTGGTAAGGGTTTCCCCCCCCCCCAGCCTTGCAGAGAGGGACTGGGGAAGTAAGTTAGCCCTTACACAGGGATAGGTGTTTGTTGCTTTATGTATATTTTTGTTTGCTGTGTTATTTAAAGGAACAGGCAATAAAGCCTTATATTAATTTCACCCTAAAAACGGTCTCCATTTTGCATACCTCTGCACACACCTCTTACACTGGCGCATGTGAGAGGGATTTAACCCTAACACTGCCTGCACCTTACCAGGACTTACATAGCCAGGGCGCACTAGGCTACACAAAGATAGTAATTATTTACTCTGCAGTGTTAAAGAATATACCTTTAATATTATTTAATATAGTTACGTATAATATAATGTGGCGAATATGGAAAGACGACAACTACAAGTGTGGCGAGCTTTGAATTCCTATTGGACACTGCTGCTCTAATTGGTATGGAAATCCTTTTAGGAAATGTGGGAGGGGACTTGTAAGAGACATGTGCAGAGATACGCAATGGAGACAGTTTAAAGTGAAACTAAAATTAGGCTTTATTGCGCCTGTCCCTTTAACACAGCAAAAGTATTCAAAATAAGCAAAAGAAAACCTACTCCACTTTGGAGAATATCTACATATGTAGTCCAGCCCTCTCTAACTGGGTGGTTAGCTAAGCTAATTACCAGCCCCAAATATATATACATTTATGCAGATATATAACAGTCCCAAAAGAAAGTCTTATCTGTCTCTTGTAGGGGAAGCTGCTCTGCTCTCCTG
This sequence comes from Ascaphus truei, assembly GCF_040206685.1. Lineage (NCBI taxonomy): Eukaryota > Metazoa > Chordata > Amphibia > Anura > Ascaphidae > Ascaphus > Ascaphus truei. The sequence continues at coordinate 63,309,549 of NC_134484.1, forward strand.
GGTCAGCACCTTTGTGTGCTAAGGCAATGTCTGTCCAGGTTTAGAGGTCTGGTCCCCTTGTTTTGCTATCAGCATACAGTTCAGTCCTTCTGCAGCTCAAGACATCTGTTCCTCTGGTCAGTCCAGTGAGGACTAAGGAAGAATCTGTCTGTCCTTCCTTGGTTCAGTCCCCAATTATGAGACGAAGGAATCCTCCCTTCCTGTCTCAGATCAGGCTATTTCTGAGAGAGCTCTAATCAGCCAGGTGGATTTGGTTAATTGCTGGTATGCAATTAACCAGCACACTGCTGGATTAGAGGCAAGTATGTTAACAGGGATAAGTCCCTGTTACAGGACTCATTTAAATATAGTTTGCATATCCATTAGCATATCTCCCAGCCGGGTACCTTAGATGTGTTCCTTTTTGAGCATAGGTACAGGTATGTCTCCCTAATTTATTTAGAGGGACTTTTGAGGGTCTCTCTCTGTCTCTCTCTCTTACGTGGTGGAGTAGATTTTTGGGGGGTTTAAGTGCAGTTACCACTAATATTGCCTAAAGTTCTCCATGTGATGCCCATTAAAAGCAGATTATCCAACCTTATTTTTATGTATTTATTTCCTACTTTGTTTTTTATTTGAAAAGGCTGTTTATTCTCACTTTCTCAATGCAACCAGGCAACACAGAGCTATTTTCCATGCAGACATACTGTAAATGGATATTATCACAAGAAAAGGTTTGATCCTAATCTTCTCAGAAAAGGTTCTCAGCAGCTACACTAGTTTAGGTTTTGGGCTCCAAATGTTTTGAATAGAAAAATCATCAATCAGGGGAAACACTAGAGGTGAAAACAGACTTCCTACTATGCAGTATTGTACAGAAAGCTTGAGCAAATACCAAATAAACCTGCTGTGGGTGATCTGACCCTCTAGAGAAGTAGTCTCACGGAATATCATCACACTTTACATACTGAGCACTGGCTGCCTGCTTCCCCCATGGGTTTACTAACCCACAATAGAAAAGGGTATGTGTACAGTGATTATTACAAAGGCTCATATTTCATTAAATCATTTGTTTGAAGTCAGTCACTTCCTAGACCGCGCTTATAGTGCCGGCGACAGCGAAGCAACGTCACGTTAAATCAAATCCATTGACTTAGGACCTGCATACTGGTCATGCCGTGAAGTGGCTGCAGGCTTATAACCTTTTGGCCAAAGGGTTTAACTAAATGACCCTTTCTCATGAGCAGATAAGCACTGAAGTATTGCACTAAATGTTGTCATTTTGTATGTTGCGCTGGCCTTTCTGTTTTTGTTTGTATATCTTGCCACGCTCTGCTGTATATATGATGTGAGGGTGGGTGTTGGGGTTCTGGCGCTTGATAAGTTATGCGGCTGTTGTTGCTTGGAGGTGTGGCTCCTCCTCCCCATGGTTTAAAGCTCGCCCCGCTGCACTTTCCAATTAGCAGTTTTTATCATGACCCTGTGATTCACAGACCTAGTATGGTCTTTCTCCCTCCAGCAGAAAAGACAGGTACATGAGAATTGTGCCAGGTAGTGTTAGGACCTGCACACTGGTCATGCCGTGACGTGGCTGCAGGCTTATAACCTTTTGGCCAAAGGGTTTAACTAAACGACCCTTTTTTACGAGCAGATAAGCACTGAGGTATTGCACTAAATGTTGTGTCATTTTGTATGATGCGCTGGTCTTTCTGTTTTTGTTTTTAATGCATTGACTCCATCTCATGCGCGTGTAGTAAGCACGACGCGACGCGTGACGGTGCGATCGCTGTAAGTAATTTCAATTTGATTTTTCCAGCGACTCTATAAGCGCGGCCTGAGACGTAATCTAAAGCGAAGTTTCCATGAATTTTAGTGCTTGCTTACTCGAAAGAATTCCAGCCATTGCATTATAGCCTGCTGCTCTCATAGAAAGAGATTCGGAAAATGGACTTGTACAAAAGAAGTCTGATTGTATGGTATATTTATTATTTTACAATGCCAAACATTTAGCATGCACGAATGATCTGAAAACAGCGATTACGTCTTCTGAAAATGAGGGAAATGCCCAAATTAAGTGAAATACTGTTTATTCTAAAAACACACAAGAGTAAACATGGCAGAACAAAAATCCATCAGTATAATATAATGAGCTGTCTCGCAAGCTTGTAGAACACGTTTTTAGATACGTCTTTATATTTCTATCTTGTGTCAGAGCTCTGAGGATTTACAACAGAGTTGTCTGGAAGGTATATATTTATCTCAGTTTAGGGGTTTTGAGGTTACAATTACGTGCTATAAATGGCTTTAAGCAATACATAAGGGTCATCATTATCCATCATGTTCGAGTTACTGGAGCAAGCTTCAGGTTACTTCTATTAATTCTGAAAGTATTTTGCTTAAAGGATTTCAATTAAGAAGTTTTTCGTTTCTTTTTCATCCTTTCTTCTCCCCCCCCCCCCCCCCTCCTGTTAAACCAGCGGTTCACAGTAGTACATACATTATGACTGCTTACTTTTTCCTTTTTATTTCTATTCCACTCCTTTTCCGTGGAAATGGTTCTGGTTTATCAGTCTAACGCCTTCTTTCCCATAGCAAAAACAGCTTTGTCCCATTGTATAACAGAATAATGGCTTTCTGAATGCAAGCATGGGGCTACTGCTTTTTTTTGAACCACTCCAAAGTAATTTTGAAACAAACCACTTTTACAAACATAATTTCTTTTTGGGGTTTTTTCCAGTCTCTCTTTGGAAACCATAACTGCAAAACCATTAGCTTCCTTGAAGAGGAACTGGCAGCCATTTTATGCATTACTGAAAAAACATGGTGTATTTGAGTACAGTACAAGTAGCTTTATTAGTCTAAGAGAAGTCTTGATTTGTTGTAGGTTGTGACACCAAATGACTGAACTATAGAAAAGTATCCCTCATTTATACACCCAGAAAAAAGCCTCCCCAAAATAATATAACCTTTAGTAGTAATAATTAATGTTATCTTTTATTTGGGGGTGGGAGGGGCTTTTTCAATGGGCATAAAATAGTAATAGTTGTCTCTAGTTCAGTCATTTGTAAATATATACCCCTTATTGCACCCCTCCATTACATATTTAAATTGAGAAATCTGAGCAAGATCAATAAAGTTGAGTAGAGGTCTATAAGGTTGTTACACCAACATGAGACTTGCTAATAGATGAAATTATAGTGTTCAGAGCTAAACCTTTTGAGATTTCACAGGACTCTTCTTCATGGCAACTGTGGTATAGTAACTATAGTGTTGGCTATCAAGCTGCTCACCATTTCATCTATGTAGAACTATTATGGTGGTTGGGTTAAAAAGTATCTCAACTTACTTCAAATCTGAATGACATGAGAAAATAAAAGAACAATATGGCACGGAAAAAAAAGAAGTGCCAGTCCCTGTATACAGCCTAGATTTTCTTGTTTTTGTTTTAAAGGTGCACCAATGTGTTTGAGCCCTTTGCTGAGTTCCTCTTTCAGGGGAAATATGCCCAACTGTTGCCGAGTTGCTTTCTGTGACATGGAATTAATTGCAGCTGTGCTGATATATTCTTGAACAGTCGTTCCATAATTCCTATTTTTCGATGAATTTTACACCACATTCAAAATGTTCCTTTAATCAAGATACTGATCATACCCCATTTTAAATGAGATACGTGCGGACATTTGTGAAATGTAGCAGTTCTGTATCTGTGAAAAAAAGTCCAAAAAAGTACATATCCCGAATTAGTGGACACAAATAGGTGCTTATTTCATTTTTTGTGTGTAACAGATCGCACAGCAGTAGAGCTCCAAGTTACCAAGGTGAGTTACCACTACTTTAAAAATATATATAATCGCAGCCAGTTGTTGAAGCAACAAGGGAATTACTCAAATATTTGTATTCGTTAAGGATTGGGGGAAAGCTATTTGTACACGAGAAAGATGTATACTAGGAGTGGCCAACTCAGTCCTCAAGGGCCACCAACAGGTCAGGTTTTAAGGATATCTCGGCTTCAGCACAGGTGGCTCAATCAGTGGCTCAGTCTTCGAGCCACCTGTGCTGAAGCAGAGATATCCTCATCATCCAGCCACCACTATAAGAGACCTTCCTATGTAAGTTCAGTAGGAGACGGGCAGAGAGGGTAACATATACAATGGAGAATGGGATACAAGCTTCCTAAAATAAATGTAAAAAAAATGAAATCAAAAGTGGAACTATAAGCCTGTAAATCGAAAAAGAGTGCGAGCCTGGGCTCGTTAATCCAAAAAATTGTGCTACTCTCTAATCGTAAACAAAAAAATAAATAGTGTTACTCTGGGATCATAAATCAAAAGAAAGTGGTTCTCTGGGATCGTAAATAAATAAAAGCAGTGTTATTCTGGGTTCATAAATAAAAGAAGTGTTACACTAGGATTGTAAATCAAAAAGTAGTGTTACTCTAGCACAGTAAATAAAAAAGTAGTGGGACTTTATGTGTACTACCTAGTACCACCGCACTTCAATCACGTATTGCAAATGCCTTTTTCATTACTTATTAACAATCCAGACTATAGTTCTTTACACGTTTACACTTTCACAATTTGCTGTAAATAAGAATCAGTCTTATCAGTTGTTAGGGCGTTGGTATTGTGCAAAGTATCCTAAAAGCGGCAATACGTCCTCTCTTATTTGAATATGTAAAGCATGTGGCAATGTATCATTCTGCATCGTTACCTGAGCTGGCAATCATTTGGTGCTCCTGTTATAAATTTGTAAAATACCTTATGGTGTTTAACATAATGGCTACTGCAGTCAGTGAGTGTAACTCATCAGCTACTTATATTACTAAGATAATATTATCTATTGTTACACTTTACAGCTCAAACTGCTGGGAACATTTGCAACAAATGATCACAAACAGGAAAGTGTTGCAAATATCTTGTGCTTGGGAGGTGGACTAAACCCTGCTATAGAAATCAAAGAATGCTTTAAAACTCATTAAAATGGCACGAAGAGTGGAATAATAATTTAAAAAATGCAGTATTATCTAATATGACAGAATTGATTTATAAAAATAAACCCATATACAATTTCACATGTTTTGCGGCTGGCCCACATATTCTCCATGATCTCTCCAGTCTGGTACTGCTTGGAACCAGACAAAGGGCCTCATGCAGAGAGCAGCGCTATGCAGAATTGGAGAGGGGGAAAAATTTTACCTTTTTTGGAGAGTTTTTATCTCCATATGCAGAAAGGGCAGAAAACTGCCTTTCTGCATATGGAGAGTTTCAACCAGCGCTATGAGCGCTGTTGAAACTACTGGGGAAAAAATCGCGTTTTTTTTTTTTTTTCCCCTCCACCGGCCGCGGAGCGCCAGCTGCTTGGTGGAGAGGGAAAATGTTGAAAATCGCGCCATTTTTTTGGCGCGAACAGCCACTAGATGGCGATCGCGGCTCTCTGCATACGGCAGAGAAAAAAAACTGGAGAGAATTTAAACTCTCCAGCCGCGCGGCGAATTTGAAGGAAAAAAAAAAAAAAATTGGCGCTTTTTTTTTAAACTTGCCGGTTTCTGCCTTTCTGAAGGCAGAATCCGCCAATTAATGCCGCTTTCACTTTTTGCGCTGCTCTCTGCATGAGGCCCAAAGAGCCCTTACTTTTCTTTTGGAAACTTTATTTATAAATTGTTATATTGTATCAAAAGTTTTGCAAGTATTTTACATATGGTTTACACTAGTTTCATGATTTGATCATCAGGAGAAAAATTAAAAATACCATGAACCCAGGGTACCTCTAAATAGTACAATATATATTTTCCAGGAACTACATATCCCTAGAATTCAGAAAGAAAACAGTGCAACAATCTCATAGTATAGTATATATTATCAAATGATTGTTCAATAAATGCCAATAAAGTAAAAGGATTGCACTATATAAATCCTTTATATTTATATAGTGCAATCCTTGTACTTTATTGGCATATCAGACGCACTGATAGAGCCCCATGAGTTTGCGGCCAAACAAAACGTTTTGACAGTCTGTTGGTGGGTCGCGGTAACAAGCGACCAAGCCGTGACGTCATCAGCGGCCGCCAGAGTTCGGCGTGTGTGATTGGCGTTTACTGTCAGTGCGGATGGGTTCCTGCACCAGCACTCAAGATACAGGAGGCACAGTCGGACGCGGACCAAGACCAGACGATTTCCAGCGGTCAGCTGTATACTGAGAGGAGTTCCAGGACTTCCTATCCAGCCGGAACCTGTGGGATCGTCTAGCCATGTGGGAACCAGCGGTCACTTCCAGTGTGGTAACATGTCCATAACATGTCATGCCCTTAAATTGCAGCATTGATGTATGTGTAACACTTACCTATTGAACACTCATTTGACAATGTATACTACACTATGAGATTTTTGCGCTGTTTTCTGTACTAGCCCAAGAGGATGTTGAGCCATCCTCTGTAACCAGCTGCAGTATCTCTCATTTGGTCACAACACAGATTTATTATTACTTTCTGTTTCCTCGCTAATTTGTATTATGCACTTATATATCCCTTTTTTTATGCATCACCATCACGGTTTAAATATTGTATTACATTTTTATATGTTGATCCTACTGGACAAAATTAATTGATTAATAATCACTAAGGAGACAGTATCTGGTGCGCGGTATATATATATTTTTGTTCTCATGTCACAAGAATGCCTCATGATATAATAATTTCTTTTAAATAAAAGCACCAATTAAAACCAGTACAGCTGTACCAGAATCAGTTGCTCACACAGTTAAATGTATTTGTTATTTATTTCAAACTGTTTTTAACGCTACTCACCAAGAAAACTCAGTACTAGAGCACGTGTAGGAACTTAGGGAAGATACCCATTCCAGACCTGCAACCAGGACCTACAGAAAACATACTGTATACAGTTTGGTATGTCTACACATTGACTGTATAACCCTGTTCATTTAATGTAATCATGTATTTGTCATCATAACTCTGTGCCCAGGACATACTTGAAAACGAAAGGTAACTCTCAATGTATTACTTCCTGGTAAAACATTTTTTTATAAATAAATAATAAATTATATATTAAATATAGGATATTCCTATAAATATGAATCATTGATATTATCTCCAATTAAATATCATTTTTTTACGGCACTTCAACTGCTGCACTGTTCAGTATAACAGCATTTCTCTTATTCAGCGGCATGCAACGGGAAGATTTTATCATTAGCAATTTTTCTCCATCATTCAGTCTTGGAAAAGCCCTTTTCCGCTTGCTCCTTTCTCTGCCGGAGATGGGCCCGCACAGCGCCGCTCCCGATTCATTTTGCAACGCGGTACAGGCTCTCCCCTCCCCCCCCCCCCCCCCCCGGGAAAGGGTTAACTCAAAACTCTTGCCATCAAGTCTCAGCACACATGATGTATAGTAAGAAAGGGTTTCCCTTGTCTGCTTTTAACAATTGCTGCACAGAACAACAGCTGAACTAATGGTCGCTGCCTGCTGCCTGCTCCCCTGCGCATTGCTAATTCAGCTGAGCACTGAGATCATTACTAATCCTCACTGCAAAAAAAAATACATTTTCCCAGAGTGAAAGGAGGCACTTTTTGTTTTTGTTGAAATATTTTTTATTGGGACAGCGAATTACAAACCACGTACGTGAACAAACAGAGCGACATGCAGTATTATGCTTTCATATACATAGGGGGCTTAAAAAATTATTATTTTTTACTATTTCTGTCACCACACAAAATGTTTGTCAACTGCTTTGGATTCTTTAGAACTGGAGCCAGCCCCATGCAGACAGGCTCAGAGGAGACTGGCACCCCAGCACCCTCATGTCGGATTTGGATAAGAATAATAAGGGGTGCTGTGCAAGGAAGGGGGGGGGTTGGGGGGGTGTCAGGCAGCCTGTAATGATTCAAATGTGCACACAGTAGTGACGGATGACCTATTGAAATAATTTCAGAGCAGTACTGTAGTTGCTAAGACAACCAGCGCTCTCTTGGCTTCTTTCATGTGGCCCATGTGACAGTGAATTTGACGTCAGCTGGAGGCAGAGCTTGTGCACGAAGCCACACACAGCCCCGGAGCTTCAGTGGAGACAGTGTGGTGTATGGTGGAGCCACAGGATCGCTGCTGCTCTTGCTGCTGCTGCTGCTGCTCTTGCTGCTGCTGCCTGCTGCTTCTCACCGGCTGCTAGAGAATGGAGTATTAAAGATCTGACTATTGATCGTATCTGGTAAACCAGCTTTTTTTGTTGTTGTTGTTGTTGGTATCTATAACATGCGTTGTAATGCTTTGTGCCTGTTTGACATGCAGGAATGTGCAGCAGCGTTTGAAGGACGGGTGAAGTTTGTGGGGTTTGGGTGCTAGCACATGCACACGGCAATGGGGTGAGGTAGGGGGGTGAATGTGTGTATGCAGATCAGCAGAGGGGAGTGTGGGAGCAGTCTGTGTGTGAGTAAAGGGCTTCTTCTGCACATCTGTGTTATTGCTGAACTGTGTGTAACTAGTACTTTACATACTATGGTGTTTACATGCTCAAAGTGCTTCTTCCTTGTTTCCGCCTGTAACCCGATCCCTGATTTCTAAAAGCCCGGCAGGGTTAAATATGCTAATTAAATTAGCTGTTTTTTTTTTTTCAATTAATAAAAGTAGGTTGCCTTTGTGATTAAGACTTGATGGTAAATCTGTATTTTTATCATGGTAAGGGTTGCAAGTAACTGTGTGTAGATATAGATGTACACATAGACAGGCTTATTACTGCACATTCAGTGTGAACAAAAATAAGTGTATATACACACACCCTCTCTCTCTCTCTCTCTCTCTCCTCTCTCTCTCTCTCTCTCTCTCTCTCTCTCTCTCTCTCTCTCTCTCTCTCTCTCTCTCTCTCTCTCTCTCTCTCTCTCTCTCTCTCTCTCTCTCTCTCTCTCTCTCTCTCTCTCTCTCTCTCTCTCTCTCTCGGTAATCTGATGTACCTCTCTATACAATGAAACTACTGTATGAGCTACTAAATGTACTGTACATGTCTTCTGTATGTCACTGATACTGTTGTACTGCACACTATCTCAATGCCTTATAAATACATACAGAATACATAACATTTTGCTTATCAATTATGTTTCAAGGAAAGGAGGGAAGCTTTTAAGAAAGTGACATGAGATTTATTTAAGTAACATGATGCAGTATGACGGTGATACCAAGTTTTAACTGATTATTTTGCTGCTTCATTATGAAGTTGTATGTTACTATGCAGCTAGCATTCATCGTAGTTCTACCGCCTCATATTTCAGCTGTTGCTCCCTTCTCAGACCCAGCAAAATGAAAGGGGAAAAAAATCATTCATGCTTCATATTAGATTTATCAGAGTAGCACCTGGCACATCTTCTTTTTCACGTTTGCTGCCTCCAGCGGTGGGCAACTCCAGTCCTCAAGAGCCACCAACAGGTCGGGTTTTCAGGATATCCCTGCTTCAGCGCAGGTGGCTCAGTCGAAGACTTACCTGTGCTGGAGCAGGGATATCCTGAAAACCTGACCTGTTGGTGGCCCTCGAGGACTGTAGTTGCCCACCCATGCATGCATCCTGTCACTGCACTAATCCTATGTTGTTTCCCAGCTCCATACCTCCTGCCTCTTCTTTCGATATGAGTGTTATTGAATGGTGATTGTGTATGACCCTCTCATACTTACACCGCTGCATACAGTGTATTCTAACAGATTGCAAAGAAACAACTGGCTGTTGTGTAAAAGCATGTGACGTGCCAGGCAATTCCCAAAACAGGCATGCGGTTTATTGTCTTAAAAATAAATAAGTAATAACACGAGTTCCGACGATTATCCACATAGATTGATTTTACAGCGTACGGTATAATGTAAACAGGGTGAATATGGAAATAGGAAATGTAAAATGAGAGTACACCCTTCGGCAAAGAATTCAGGACGTGAAAGGTTTTGACCCGAGTGGTCTAATAATTTGTTTTAGGCTTAATATATCTTGTTTTAGTTATATACTTCTACATTTTTACTTGTAACCCCATCTATTGCTGGGATATATTGAAGGGGGATTACAGCACAGTGCATTACAGAGCCAGAGGATTTCATCTAGCACATTAGTGATCCCGATTTCATTAACCCCTTCACTGCCCAAGGGGCCCAGTAACCTGAACACAGGAGCACACAGTTTGACACCTCCTTCAGTTGTGAAGTTGCCCTGTGTTACTTTCAAGTTTAAGGGTTCACCAGATACCTTGTCATAAAGCTAAACGGTCTCATGCTGAAAAATGGGGCTACTTTTCGTCCAGTTTAGCATATTAGAGCTACTTTGCGAAGCCACATCGAAGTAAGTGGCTCGTGGCTTTTATTTCAGGTTTCTCTTTACATCAAAATGTGGAAGTATAAATCATTCAAACTATTATATTTAGTTGAAATGTTGCAGTTTTTTTTAAGAGCCCATATAAATGAGGACAACTTAGAAAATAGCTATTTCTTATTGTTTATTGATAGAGTACCAACATATTCCATAGCGTAGTACAGTGAGGGAGCAGTACTTACTTTAACTAGAATGATGAACAAACCAACGCAAACCGATACAATGGGTACCGAGGGCTCTGCTTGTGAGAGCTTATGGTCTGCAGGGGGGCACAACTCCAGTCCTCAAGACCCCCCAACAGATCAGGTTTTAAGGATATTTCAGATTCAGCACAGGTGGCTCATTCAGTGGCTCACCTGTACTGAAGCCACCTGTACTGAAGCTGGGATATCCTTAAAACCTGACCTGTTGGGGAGTGTTGATGACTGGAATTGAGTACCAGTGGTCTCTAGAGAAAATAAGGTGCACAGTTGAAACAAAAGATCCAGGTGACTGTTTATTGTGAGTGTGTCCGGACGGAGTTTGGTCCAGCCCACGGCTGCTCCCGTTTGGGTTGAGAGGGGAAGAGTGAATGTGAGAGGGGTGTCAGGCTTCCTTAAACTGGTGTGTTTTTGGAAAGCTGGGGTGATATCATTTACTTGTATTTGAACTTTCAGTAATGCATTTTGTAAAAACTGAGCAGTTCTGTATCAAGCGTCCTATCTCTACAGCAGAGGCATCACTGCAGCAAACTAATTGCACCAGATTTTTCAAGGAAGTAAGCTCAGATTTGTAGACATGTTATTGTTGCCAATGTTTGTATTATTTTTGTCTTGGTGTTTCATCTGGAAGACTTTGATACACAGCCTCCATATGGGGTATATTTATCATATTCTCCCAACTAATTAAGGGAAAAAGCCCAAATGCTATCTATGGAATTCCTCTCCTTCACAAATCTGGCATAGTTTCTTTTTCCACCAATTTTGCTGCCGGGAGACATTGATGAATAGATCCCATTATTTCAAGATGTTTAGTCCCATCATGTCTCAATCAAGATTCTTCCACTTCAGAGATCAGTGCATTTACAACTAGAGGTCCCTTTGAGACCTCCTGCTATGCTTCCTTTTTAACAATGTAGTGTAAACACGTGATTAACCCCTCGACAACCAGGAGGCCCTGTCTTTGCTGTGTGTTTCAGGCATCTATGAAGGGAGAACCGATTTTATTCTGGCTGCTTCCTTTATTGTCCTTATTTTTACGTTCGGGAAATAAATGTATGTAGCAAAAATAATTTAGTGCAGTGTTTGCCAAACGTATTCTGTTCTGGACAAGACTATAACAAAGCAGACCATCTGACGGGAAAAGTTTCACTAAGGTTTTTTGCTTGTCTTTCTCTGGATCCATTATTATAAATATAGAATGACCAGCTTGCCCAATTATTTAACAAAGGTTGAACTTGATGGACATATGTCTTTTGTTCCATCTTCTCTATTATTTATGTAATTATGTAACACTAACCATTCGTCGTCTTTACAAAATATGTATAACTAGCGTTTACATGATGAATATAGCCACCTATTCTTATTCATTTAATTATTTCAAATTTATCATAAATCATATGATTTATGGAGAGAATTTGTGGAGAGAATATTCAAATTGTTTTATTTTTGCTTCTGTTTTCCTCACTCCAGGACCAGCCTGAGCCTTAAAAACCATAGTAGAGAGTACAACATGTATAGCCAGTGGCAATCATAGCGTAGGCTTAAAAACTGATTGTATGTATTTATATACATACACACATACATACAATTATACATACATACAATTATACATATACATTAAATCAGGGGTTTTCCGCCTACGCTATGATTATACTGTGTGTGTGTGTGTGTGTGTGTGTGTGTGTGTGTGTGTGTGTGTGTGTGTGTGTATGTGCGCGCGCGTATATATTGCAGAATAAATGAGTTCTTCAGTATTAGGTGATACCTCTTTTATTTGGACTAACAATTTGTCATAGGACAAGCTTTCGAGAGTTTTCCTCTCTAAATTGTTAATCCAAATAAAAAAGGTATCACCTAATACTGGACTAACACGGCTATTTCCGTTTTATATATACGTATACATATACATATACAAGACATGGATAAGAACATTAAACATAAAAGCAAACGTAACGAAAAGGCAATCCCAGCAACAAATAGTTTACTATCTCATCGATGGAATGCTGAGGGAGCGTACACAAGCAGCAAGAATACATATACGGACAACCCCTCCAGGAGGGGCCAACTCCCATCCTCAAAGGCCACCAACAGGTCAGGTTTTAAGGATGTCCCTGTTTCAGCACAGGTGGCTCAATCAGTGGCTCTGGCTCAATCAGTCTTTGACTGAGCCACCTGTGCTGAAGCAGAGCTATCTTGAAAACCCGACCTGTTGGTGGCCCTTGAGGACTGGAGTTGCCCGCCCCTGGAGGCAGCATCTGGCTGGCAAACCAATCACATTAAAGAAGATGTGCCAGCTGCTACTCTGATAAATCTAGTATTGAGGATGAAATCATTTTTTCCCTTTCATTTTGCTGGGTCTTAGAAGGGAGCAACAGCTGAAATATGAGGCTGTAGAACTACAATGTATGCTAGCGGCATAGTAACAAACACTGTTTGAGACACCTGTGCTGAAGCAGGGATATCCTTAAAACCTGTCCTGTTGGTGGCCCTTGAGGACTGGTGTTGTCCAACCCCTGATCTAGAGGATGATCGGGCAGACTATTTCAACGGAGCGGTTGGCCCCACCGAAACGGAAGTAGAGTTCTCTCCACTCTCATTGGTCCCCGGCGGTTGGTCACGTGATCAGTGCTGAGCACAAATGCCAGAGGTCCTGTGGCACTCCGATGCTGCAGAACCGCTAGCACTGTAAGGCCTTGAATTAGACCAAGTGCCGCAAGGTGGCAGCGCTATTCTGTGACGTCACCCAGTGCTGCCGCCGAGCAGCATCTTGCTTATACCGGGGAGATGCTGTGAGAGCATTTACACAAGGCCGTGTAAGTGATTTAATATATCTTTCAAGCACACCCACAAATATCTATTTAGATACTCTAGATACCCCAAATTCTTCAACCTGTGCTCCCCCTTTTTTCTCTCTATATCCTTATACCGGGGAGAGAGAGATGGGGAGGCATGGCGGAGACGTGGCCGTGAGCGGTTCGCCCTCATTGGCTGAACCACGTGACACGGCCGTCGCAAGAAAAAAAAACCACATTTTATCAGTCTCTTCCCCAGCCGTCCGCTTTGCAGTATGGCGCGCCGTGACCATCGCTCGCGGTATAAGCACTTTCATTGGATGTAAGGTACTTGTTTTGGCGCCACGCGGCGCTGCTACATTCAACATCGCACGTGTTTTGGGGTATATTCACGGCGTAAAGCTTACTGGTTCCACGTAGTGCAAATACATTTTGCTTTACAGGAAACCGTGTGACCAATTTAAACATACTGTATCTATCAAACTTACAAAGGAACTTGAATACTTGAATATCTTTTTGATTGTTTATTTGTGCTCTATTGAACATAGTAGTCTGTGTAAAAACATAGATTTTGCCATGAAATCAATATAGGAGTGGTATTATCACCTCTCTTCTGTAAGTGTCAATATATGAAGGCCCTTTGCACCAATGTTATCCCATATGCATTAATTTGCAACATGGAAATTGTCAATAGGTGTAAATACTGTAGGAAGATGTTAAAGCAGCAATACTACATCTCCCCCTCGCCCTCCACCCCTTGTTTTTTTCTTATATGTAAAGTATGTGACAATGTATAATTCTACATTGTTACCTAAGCTGGCAATCGTTTGGTGCTCCTGTTATAAATCTGTAAAAATCCTGTTTGTGTGCCTAACGAAATGGCCGCCTTCTGACTTTGTGCTGCAGTCTGTGAAATGCTGCAGCTGATATGTAACATTATATTACTAAGTGTAACACATTGTTGTTACAGCTTTCAGAGTAATAGACAGTCTGCTGTATGGAACTGCAACAGATCTGTTTGTGATACTTTGCTGCTTTAGGGAAGAGCTCAAAAAGGTGTTTCAGAGCTTGTTTTAAAACAGAAAGTGGATATGACTTTCTAAATGGTTGCTGTAGCAACCAAAGGATGATCAGTGCATTAACAAAGTAATTAAAAATGACATTAGGAGTTTAAAAAATTTTCAGACAGTATTATCAAATACTACAGAACTGATTTATTTAAAAAAAAAAAAACATATCGGATTTTTCATGTTTTGCTGCTTTAAGTGCTGACCCGATTAGAGTGGAATCTGCATGCTATTTCAGTTTGTTTTTCTTCGAATTAAAAACTCTGCATAGAAGGTGGTGTAAACCTCCCTGGTTGCTAATGCGTGTAAAATGTAGTAAACTTGATTAACAAGTTTGTTGATCGACTGCAGCCACAGACAGAAAGCGAATGGAACAAATTGTCAAAGCATAATGTTTCTTACCTTGCTAAGTGCTACTTTTGAATCTCACTGCGGTGTCTTTATGGAGATAAGCTGTACTTTCTTCATTATGTATGTGGTATTTTTAGGAGTATTTTTTTTTTGTGGGGATGGAAACTAGTACCGTACAAAACACTTGTGTGCAGTTTTTCTTTTGTGACTTACCAACAGTACAATATAACCATTTTTTTTATAAACGGCATGCACTCTCTACACTAGCCTCTTGCAAATTAGTTCTAATTTCAATGTATTATTTTGTGTGCCCAGTGTAATAAGTTCCCTTGTATTGATTTTCTTCAATGAGACTACTGTAGCTTTGTTTCTTTGAAAAAATGGGTCACCAGAGTGTTCATTATTACTTCTGACTGCTCATCTAGGTCAGAACTATTCTTTTGTGACATTATCTCTAGGCCCATTAAAGTAATTATATTTGACAGAAAAGCTGCATGACATTAGAAAACTGATTAGCATTGTATTCTATTTCTCCTTTTTTTGCGCAGTAAACTCCTGTTCACCTTATGCAAACGCATGGCTACCAGAAATCTGTTTCCTGTAACACTGTTCACATGAGCTTTTTCAGTACAAATGGTGTGCTTTGATATAACGGCTTCACATGTACATACCATGACAGGCCTTTCTATAGACGTACGTTGGTTGCATTATTATTTGTTGTGAACCAACTTCTACACTAAAACAAAGCAGCGGAAAAGCCGTGTGTTCAGATCAACCCATGTAGTGCTAGAGAGACCTTTGAAATTCCTGTGGCACCCCAGGGTGTTTTGAGATATCCTGTACACAGGTTTATTGTATTTTCCAAATGGTGTACATGAGGGACAACATTATTATATTTTATTTAATACTGTATGCTATTTGGGCTAAATAAGGAAGAAGTAGTGGCTCAGTGAGTAAAGACGCTGGCTGATAATGACCCTGAGTTTGGATCAGGTTCAATTCCCGGTGTCCTTGTGACTTTGGGTGTTTGGGAGTCACTTTATCTCCCTGTGCCTCAGGCACCAGAAACATAGCATGTAAACTCATTTGGACAGGGATTGTGTCTGTAAAGTTCCTACGTGCTGCGTACCACGTGCTATACTGTAATTGCTTTGCATCCCATTTGGAGAAAAGTGCTATATGAAATTAAGTTCTTATTATAAGATTTGTAGTCCCAATGATTTGAATGGAGTGGAACTCTTCTAGCACAGGGAAGCACTGTAATAGCATAGTGAGTGAGAGGCCTGTGTGTATATGTTGAGTCTCCAAGTTTATGTGTAGGGGTCAGCTTATCTGCATGTCTATAATCAATGTAATTTATTCTATAAAGAACGTCCATGCGAGACACTGCAGTATCTAGAGGCTTTTATATAAGTATATTTGTTATTTCCATCTTTTTTTAGCCTAATACTGTAGGTGTGACATGAAATACACAGTGTATTCTGTGTATTAAAAATAATCAATGACAGTAGAACTATTAGTGATGGATTACTAGTTCAGGTTTCAAAAGTTCAACCATTTAGTCTTGATCAGAGCATCATTCGGCTTCTTTTTTTAGGTACTTTCTGTCCTTTAGTGCTATATTTTTTATGAAGAGGGATAGTGTGATTTCTTGAATGAAATATTAATATTGTAGTAACAATAAAATACTATGTTAATGTTGTTGTTTTGAAAATTTTTGTTGTTGCATCTCCAGAGCGGATTGAACTGAATCTACGTGATCGTTTTTGTTAATTGCATTCAGTTTGAGTTCAGAATACCTTCTTGCTGAATCTGTATGAGAATGTACGTTCCACTTTTGGACCTGTTTTGCTGCTTCTCCAAGTCCGTAATACGGTGCATTTGGGGAATCACATTTCTTGTACTTTACTTTCCAACATGTAAAGTGAGTTGCACAGCATTACTTAAAAGCTATGGCATGTGTGGGGAACAGAGACGAGGCCATCACTAATCATCCTCAGGCTGGATTTACACACGTAGTTACAATGACTTACAGAGCATTCCCACTTAGCAACATACACTGTCTCGACTATAAAACACTCAGTAATGCAGCTATGCTGCTATGTTTAATGTGTGAGTTAAGGATGTGTCCCTTCATTTAACGTTATACATTAAGACCCAAAAGAGTTATTCACAAAGGGCACAGTAACAAATAGGGTTGAACAGTATAGAGAAGTACATCCCAATTTGTTATTAGATTTTACAGTAAGGTATGTTTTTATAAAAGAACTGGGCAAAGTAAAGGCGGTTTGCATTAAAAAAAAACTTAAGTGAAACTTAAACAGTGTAAGTTATAAGATTGAGAGCCAGATGCCCTCAATATATAGAGACATCTTCTACCCCTTTCACCTTGGCCATCTAAGCCTTTTGTGTGATGCGAGAGCTGCGATTAGCATACATACCATACCGTAGTCACGTGGTTTTCCGAGGGAGGATTAGTGAATGATAGCCCTACTCATGTCCTTGTCTTCAAACAGGGCATAGCAGGATTTGGTGCACAAAGGTTTCTTGTTGGTCTTGGGAGGGGGGGGAGGATGAGTCTGTGCCACGATACACTGGAAAATGTTTAATTTGTGAATGTTAAATGATGTGTCCCAAGCACTGGGGGATACAGTGATATACATACAGCTCAACCCCCTTATAACGCTGTGCTGGGGTCCAAAGAATCACATCGCGTTATAAGCGGATCGCGTTAGAAACAATGTACAATTGTATGCATTGTACAATAAAGTATTTAAGATAGCAATAATTGTGTTGTAAAGTATTCATAAATATGAAAATTGGGAGCCACGCTTATATCGCGTTATAAGCGGATTCGTGTTTTAAGGGATCGCGTTATAACGGGGTTGAGCTGTACTGGAAGTGTGACACAGAGAGGAAGAAATATGTTTTGGAGGTGGAGAAGCCAAAGACGTTTGTTGGGGTTGAGGAAGGTCAGAAGCAAAGATGGTTTGCCTGGCACACTACAGAGACTTACAGAGATGTATGTTGCAGGAGAGGGCATGGCAAAGGGATATGAGCAGTGCAGGGGGCAGAAATATGTGTTGTGGGATATCAGGGAGAAGGAGAGATGTTTTAGGATGACCTCAGGGGGAAGAAGATGTGTGTGTTATGGGTTGACAAGTAACATGGGTTATGGGTCTACAGTATAGATGTAAAAGATTTAATTGTGGGATACTGTATGTTGTGATAGTCTGCACCAACACTGCCACTAAATCCTCCAACATTATATTATATTGGGATATGCTGTGTTATCACTAGGAACAATTGGGCTGGCCTATACCTGGGTATGTTGTGGAAGAAAATAAGAAGAAATATACTTTATGATGGTGGAGGGCAGGGAGAAGCAGATAGGTGTTATGGGTTAGGGAAAAGCTGATGGGGGAGATGTATTAAAGAAAAAAAGTTTCAAAGTGTTTCTTGCATTAGATGCAAATTGTTAGGCAGAAAGTTTAATCCACCTCAGACCTGGCGGAGTATTTTGATGCAAAATGCAGGGAGACGCACAGCTTTCTACATCTCATAATCTGGGCCCATGTAACGCCTCACTAACTCCTTTTATTGTCACTCTCCAAATCACAAGGTAGCAGAAAACTTGGCGAAAAGACCTTGATACATTGTCTCGAGGTGAAAATGACAAAATGTGTGTCAATGGTGCTCAAAATTTGATATGATACATCACCCCAGATGTGTCTAGATAGGACAGGAAGAATCAGAGGTGTGTGTGTTAAAAGCAGAGAAGTAGTTTTAAGATGAGTAACTGGAGATATCAAGAAGTGATGATGCCATCAGGAGGTATCACCCTGGGAAATCCTACAGTCAGTGAGCGAGACTCGGATAACTCAATAGTACAGTATTTTTCAACACTGTCACTAGGGAAACCCTGACTATGTTGTAAGGATTATAAAGCAGTATTCCTTCTAGATGTATGCCAAGTATAATCATACAGTATATGTTTAATTAGTTAGACCTAAATTCTGTTATGTATCTGTATAATGGTATTCCTCAAAAAATGTGTTGAGCACCTCATCCATTGCTTTGCTAATTACGTTTTGGAGAACAATGAAGTCTACATTTTGCTGTGCCATTGAAAAGTCTGAAAGAAAAAACCTCTGCATTGTAATGGTTTAATTCTCATTCTGAAACTCGTGTTTAATGTGTCTAAAGTTGGTGTTCTGCAGGAGTTACATTAACATTGGATAACCACTACTTTAGGAGATCAATGGACTGTCATGTGGTGATTATACTGTAAGATGACCGGACAAAATTCATCAAGAAAGAGGGATTCCTTTAAGGAGGTTATTTCTGATGTTTTATTGTTACATGATTCTTAGGTTCAGATGAGAAAAATCAGTGAGCACTGTGCTATATAGTGCACATATATGGTGTTGAAAGATTAGGCATAACTCCTCATTGCGTGTGAAATAAATATTAACACCAATTAATTGTTATATTGACACAGGAACACACATTTAGACCAAAGGTGGATGTACTTTATAATGAAGATAACTTTGATCACATACGGTACAGCACATAGATGGGTCACTCATTTGTAACAGGTAGCAGAAACAGAAATAAATGATATTTAACAAAGTTTGGCTTGTTATATTTGACCTACAGTATCTATAACCTATGTACAGGTTGGCTTATTGTGTGTATATAATTCTCTGCACAGTGAACCCATGTCTGGGCTTCCAAGTAAACTTACAGTTCATATAAACAGTTTCCAGTTCTGCTCCATAGGGGAATCCCCCTAGCTATGTGATGTAAGTCATGAAATGCGTAGGAAGTGCCTATAGCCACGTCCTGCTGGTAACCTGAGTCACACTTTTATTATGTTTGCATAAAATATATCTATTTTGCATCCCTCATCTAGGGAGCAGATCTGTTTTTGTATGCTCTTCTCAAATTGTGAATACCAGGATCGGCTGCTCACTGGGTTGGAGGGTCCGACTCTTTAGGGTGCTACCCTGCTTCTGTTGCATGATAAACTTAAGCTCAGTGACTAGTCTTAGCTAATGGGTTTCACCAGCAGCACCTTAACCATAAAGCTATCACTCTTATTTTTGTTCTGATTTTTTTCTATTTCCCATTTATCCAAACTGTACAAGCCCCCTAAATATTATTGTCATTTATCTCTTCTCAACGACACATCTGTTGTGTGTTCCCCCAGGAAACCAAAGAAATCTCAACTATCTTGGCACCTTTTGGTCATTTCTCCCCTTTTTGTCAATCACACACAGGTGGGAAGAAGTATTAGTCAAAGTATCCCCAGAAACTATTTGTTCCATGGTTAGAAACTTTTTAAATGTTTGTCATTTACTGCTGGAGGAATCAAATTATTACAGGAATCACTGAAGGGGTTTTTGTATGTGTCATGATCAGCTTTGCCACTAATCCCTGTTTATGGGGATTTAAAGTCACATTTTAGACCCTACAAGTGAATTTTTTATTGTGACTCATGATTTCCCATTCGGAGATAAGCAGTTTACATTGGGATTTAGCCCATTCATTAGAAAGGCTGAAATAAGAGTAAACACAGCAGGGCATAAAGGTACAGCTGTACATGTAGTACTAAAGTAAAGAGCATTCTTAAGGCACTCTCTCCATTGGTGTTTGGTCCTTACTCTAATGTTTTTGCTTTAGAAAGTAGTGGGAACGTTTTTGCTCTGGTACATGAATATTATGGGAAGTCACCATCTCATTAATTAACATTATGGGGGGTCTAGCCATAAAAGTCAAACTGCTAAACTGGGACAAACAGCCGAAAAGAAATACTGTACATTGCTTCAGATTGATTAAAAGGAAAATCAAATCAAATTGCTTCCATTCTAGGCCCATTGACAGCATATACAATATATGCTTTTAATTACTACAAATACTGTAAGCAACACTAATATGTGTGTGTATATGTATGTATGTATGTGTGCATGTAATATATATATATATATATATATATATATAAAAAAGCGCCCAATCCTAGTGCATTACTGTGCAAAAAATAAATTTAATTCCCAAAAAAGGCTCATAAAATGAACTCACAAACATAGAATATAAAAAAGCATGTTATGAGATAATACTCATGCTTCAAAGGATCAGGAAACGCCGCTTGTCTGCTACACTGCTCCGTGACTCCACTGTATCCGATATGGCCCTCGTTGTTCACCGATAGCAGGAACTCGCGATGTTAGGCTCTCCACGAACTCCTCTCCCCGGGAATACACCAACAGATGATTTTGGTTCCCCGGTGGGAGTTGGCCATCCGTGGTGTAGATCAGGGGCGCGCAAACTACTTGAGCTGTGGCCCCCTTCCTGGGAGCCGCAGCGTTTGCGCCCCCCCCCCCCCCATCCTAATGGCTCGGCGTCAAATGACATCGCGGGTCATGTGACATGACGTGACCCCATTGCGTCATTTGACGCACGTTGCCATGGCGACGCATGACGTCACAGGACCCCGCAGCGTCATTTGACGCTGCATTGCCATGGCGACGTGTCGCCGAAGACCCGGCTAGCAGCAGTTAAGCGAGTTACAGAGGCCTCACGTCTCCCCTGGCATATATTTTAAATGCCGTGAGGAAGAGCGCGGGTCCTCTGTAACCGCCCACGCCCCCTAGAAATTCTCCCGCCCCCCAGTTTGCGCACCGCTGGTTTACACCATGAATATGACATGTTAGCTCATGCCAATTTATTTTGTCGCCTAACTGGCCCTCAAAAACACTTTTATGACAGAAAAGAGAAACAGTATTCAGTGAAACATTTATTTATTTAGAACGATGCATTGACATCTAATTTTCAAATCATGGGATACAAAACAGAGACAAGTGAGACAGAGGGGGAGGTGCAGCTGGCTCTCCCAGCTTAGGGGCTGATTCTAGTCCAAATTCCCTGTTGAAGTCAATAGAGAATTTCCATCGAAACGGACCAAGCAGCGTGTTTGGCAGATCTACAATCAGCCCCCAAGTCTTGTATCCTTACACATGGACAGCCCTTTAGACTTGTTCTGAACCATTTTTTCCCCTGGTATCATTGCAAGCCCCTGTGGCAGCAAAGTGGATACAACATTTGTCTGGTCCTCAGCAATTAACATGCTGCCTGTACTGTACGACACAGCGTCCCCTCCCATCCCCACCATATTTCAGGCTCTGGAGGGAGATAGCGCCACCTTTAGGTAGGACAGGTGTAACAGAAGTCATGTTACGCTAACACGAGGCAGTGCTAATTTAACATGGCCTTAAGCCTATGCTAATGAGAACTAACGGCCGTTGTGTTTGCATATAACTAGCTTTGTGGATTTGCGTTAACCTCAGGAAATATATAACATGACCTTATGAGTAGGGTGATCATATTTTTCCTGGGACAAGCCGGGACGAATTTTGCGCATGCGCGAACGGCAATCGCCCATCGCGCATGTGCACAGATGGCTCGCAACTTGCCTTCTGCACATGCGCCTCGAGCTGTTGCCGGCTGCGCATGCCCATTGGGTGCTTGCCAGCCGCTCATGCGCATGCGCGATCCAGCGCCGATTAAAAAACAGGACCTTTTTTTTTAAAGTTGGTACCCGGGACAAAGTCCAAAAAAACGGGACCGTCCCGGCTGAATCGGGATGTCTTGTCACCCTAGTTCTGAGCCATGAGTTAAAGCTGCAGTTCAGTCTTTTTTTTTTAAATTAATTTTTTTACTTCAATAGTTTCATGTGGGCAATCTCTAATTACCTAAAGAACTGTATAGCTGCCAGTCAATTCGTTCTCCATGTATTGATCGGCGAAATTTGGTGACATCATTAGAGTTCGCATATGTTTTTCTTCTGCTTCTGTCTCTCAGTGGAAGCTCATGAATATTCATGAGCACTCCTGCACTGACATGTGCTAGAGGGAGGGCAGGGCTGACAAAGGGGCGTGCCAGAGCTTGTGACAGGACATGAAGGGGCTGTGCCTTAGCAAATGGTTGTTAAAATAGAATACAAGAAAATTGGTCTTTCAAAGTTGTTTTTTTAAAAACAGAAAATGCTAAAAGTATTTTTTCTTACTACAGAACTGATTTATTAAAAAAAAAAACACACATGCAGGATATTGACTGAACTGCAGCTTTAACAGAGCTTTGGGTATCGGGGCCATAGAGTACATCAAATATTCTTGAGGATGGATGAACACATAGCTGCAGACTGGTACGAAGGGCAAGACCAACACAGCCTTGTTTCATGCATACAATAGCAATTGATTTATTTCAAGGGGAATCACACGGAGCTCTGTCAGGATTAGGAATTGTAAAGCAGGATTGCTGGAGTCTGCTTTCACTATAAGACTGGAGGTTACCATAGTGATAGCAGCAGCGATTCAGACAATGTTAACCTTTCGGCCGCCAAAGCAAAGGGGTTAAATAATTAGACAATGAAGTAGCAGCAACAAACTGCGCATAGATGACATTTAATTTCATATTGCTAAATTATAAAAAAAAATGTAACAATAATTTGGTTCTATTGAATACAATGCTCAGACCAGTTACCCTGCTCTAAACCAAGCGCGAGTACTGTATACACCAGGGCTGGGAACTCCAGTTCTTAAGGGCCAACAAGATGTCATGTTTTAAGGAAATCCCTGCTTCAGCACAGGTGGCTCAATCAGTCTTCGACTGAGCCACTGATTGAGCCACCTGTGCTGAAGCAGGGATATCCTTTAAACATGACTTATTGGTGGCTCTTGAAGACCGGCGTTGCCCACCCCTGGTATACATGGTGCTTTTGGTACCATGTCCACCCTGAAAACTCTTCATACAGGAGGCACAAAATGTCTCTATTCCCTACAACTGGCAGACAGGGATTCATCTAAGTCAGCAGAATGCACGAGTGGCAGGAAATCATTATTATGTGACAGCTGTACTGAAGATAATGTGGTTAGTTTAAGCAGACCAAAATTAGCTGGGGCAAGTGTTCATGTTTGGAAAGTCCCCATTACTTGATTCCCATCCGTAGAGGGGAGAATGACATGATTGACTAGTGATCAAAAACGGACCGACAGTACTTCATCAGTCCTTATGCCCAAAACCAGTAAACACAGTTGATGTGGTGGATCACACTGCAAAGTTATTGGTAATGCAAGGCAAAATAAAATAATGAATGTCAAGTGAATGTGCTAAGCTGCCTATTATAGTTTACAAGATTAGCTAAAAACATCCTTTTGTTCAGACAATTTAATGTGTTGATGATTTAGAAATATAAATGTCCAAATTGTGCTATTAAAGTAAATATTTAATGCATTTCTGCCAGTAAGGGGGGAGAAGGCTGCACCTCTCAACTCCTCCCCTCCCCCCAAAAGCCAAACACAAGGCTAGAATATATAAAAAAAAAATAATGTATAAACAATTTCCACTTTCAACCATCTAGAATTTGTTATTTTTACAGAACAAAGACCCACCCAAAATTCTGTTTCTTGCCATTAAATTCTGCTGCTGATGAGCCTGTCTCTAATGCCATCCAAGCGCTTCCAAACAAACAGAGAAAATGCTATTATGGGGACTGCCTGTTTATTGCTGTGAGGGCTCGAGGGGACATGCATTACACACAGTTGACACTGAAGACATGGTAAAAGTCAGTAAATATTTATTGCTTTTAGGTTGCAATGAATGAGAAAATAAAGGACGTGTTTTGGAACGAGAAGCATTTAAAGAACAATTCAGCGCCAGTCACAGAATAGATTTCAGTACTGTATCGGTGGCAAATGTCTCTATTACCTTCTAGTTTTTCATTACTTGCTCTTATCAATTGGATCCAGATTCAACAAGCGGCAGGATGAAGCGTTTCTTTTACCTCCATATATTCACCTAGCTAATTGTATGCAGAAATAGCTCCTGTAAATTAGTTCATTAGATTATGGGTAACAAAAGGAATTTCTTCCCCACACGTACGGTGTGTGCTAATATTAGCTTGCATGTCTACATGCAAAACACTCGCATTAACCGAGAACTCTTTCAGAAAACCTTAGGATTAATGATTCCCTTCCAGCTTGACCTGTCTACAAAGTGAATTGGTATATATATATATTCTTTGATAGGGAGGAACTACATGTATGGAGTGCTGTTATTGTTATTTTATGTAGTTTCCTGGGTAAAGGCTACATAAGTGATTTTAAGACATGACACTGAAGTTTTGTATTTTTCTGACTTTGGGTATATTGCTTTTAAGAGTTGAATTTAAAAAAAAAAACAGTCACTGTTTAATACTATAGAACTGATTTATTGAAAAAGAAAAAAAGAAAATCATAGAAGATGAGCAGTGTTTATGCTGAACATTGGAAATAATGCTACAGTATATTATATTTAACAACTACAGTACTTCCAGCATTGTGCATCCTCGGTTTCCCTGACAGTTGCACAGTTCTAGTAGACATATTGATCAATATGCGAACATTTTGACTGCTCTTAACTTGCACCAAATCTATAAGCAACAATATGTCTACTACTGTAGAACTGTGCAACTGTCAGGGAAACAAAGGATGCACAATGCTGGATGTCGTTTTTAAATAACATACTGTAGCATTATTCTCCAATGTTCAGCATAAACACTGCTTACGGCTGGGGCCATGGTACCGCAGACCTTAAGCGAACAGGCTGCCTTAAGGCAGTGTTTGCGTCCATGTGGCGTGCGTGCGCGCGGAAGCGGGAGGAGGCGCATGTTGCGCAAGAAATCAGTTCAAACTGATTTCTTGACGCGACAGGCCAGTCACGTGACAACACACATTTATAAACACACACACTTACCAACACAGACACAAACACACACACACACCAACACAGACAGACATACACACACACACTTACTATCACAGACATACACACTTACCAACACAGACATACACACACACACACTTACCAACAGACACACGGAACTGGGAGATGCAGAGAGGAGCAGCTATGGAGTGCTCTGCAGCGCCACCTGCTGGCCGGAAGTGATTAAGCAGGAAGAAAGCCCTGCTTGCCTCCTCCCTCCAGCTGTTCTGTGATCAGCTCCGCACTCCGCGCAGGCATCCTCCGCTCTCCTCCTACCAGCCAATGCCTGTCTCTATCTGGAGAGAGATGGGGCACCGACAGGGAGGAGAGCGGGCCCCCCAAGATCGCGGGCCCCTGGGCTTTGTTTGGGCTGCCCGGGCTATAGCTACACCCTGGTTACAAGCATTTTTTGTATCTTTAGCAACCATTTACAAAGTCACATCCCCTTCCTCTTCTTAAACAGGCTCTGGCACACCCCTGTCTGAGCCCTGCCCTCTCTAGCAGTGCACCCATTGTATTTATGGACTGCCTGGTCACATGATCTTCACCACACATTTTGCATCTTTGGTTCTCTTCTGCTGCACTGACAGCCATTTAGTTAACCCCCAAGCCGAATCTTCGCAGATCGATCACAGAAGAACGGATCGATCTGCAACTTAGCTAATTTACTTATTGTGGAGATTGTATTGATGCACATATTCAGAGGGGGGAGGGGGGAGGCAGCTTAGGTAGCTGTCAAAATCATGATTGTGTGCCTAACAAAATGGCCGCCTTCTAATTTTGTGCTGCAGTTTGTGAAATACTGCAGCTGATATGTAACGTTATATTGCTAAGTGTAACAAATTATTGTTACAACTTTCAGAGTGATACACAGTCTGCTGTTTGGAACGCAGCAACAGATCTGTTTGTGATACTTTGTTGCCAATGTGCACAGCTCAAAAAAAGGTGTGTCAAAACCTGGTTCAAAAGAAGAAGTGGATATGACTTTCTAAATGGTTGCTATAGGAAACAAAAGGTTGATCAGTGCATTCAAAAAGCATTACAAATTGCGTTAGGAGTTAAAAAAAAAACGCAGACAGTTATCTATTACTATAGAACTGATTTATTAACAAATACAAAAAAACCTATAGGATTTTTCACGTTTTGTTGCTTTAATGACATGGGGATGAATATAATTTGAGCAAGCACTCCTCAAATGGACTCCTCAAGAGCAAAACAGGTTCTCCAGTTGTAATTAACAGAAAGATAATTATTGGCAAAATAACTGACTTGGGTATGTGATGCCCTCAAAATCTGTCCTGTTAGTAGCTTTCGAAGACTGAACTTGGGGAACCCAGATATAGGCTGTGGCGTCATTTTCTGAATGGCATCTCTTTATATACTGGGAATTAAATATAATGCATCCCATTTTACAAGCGGGAAACCCGACTAACACTACATTTCCTTTTAGTTAATGACACGTTATCTTAGCATTTGTTAATGCAGGGGTGGCCAATTCCAGTACTCAAGAGCCACCAGCAGGTCAGGTTTTTCAGGATATCCCTGCTTCAGCACACATGGCTCAGTCTTGGAATGAGCCACTGACTGAGCCACCTGTGCTGAAGCAGGGATATCCTGAAAACCTGACCTGTTGGTGGCCCTTGAGGACTGGAGTTGGCCACCCCTGTCGATTAATGAACCTTTACCCGCTACAGCCTCCTTATGGCATGCCTGGTACAGCATGGTCCCTTATTACACACCAGGAATGGCGTTCTCCAGGGGGCGATCTGGCTGTCGGCTCCGACGGTCATGTGGTCACTCCTGCAGTACTCGTCCGCACTCTAAAGGTGCGCAGGGAAACTGCGAATATGCTACTGTAAAAAACCCCACAAAAACAGCACCAAAATGAAAGAAAAAAAATATTTTGTTTTTGATTAAACTTTTTTTTTAAATAAATCTTGTGTTGCTATAAACAGCCCTCTCTGTGCACTAGAGCAGGGGTGTGCAAATGGTGGGGGCGCTTTATTTTTCAGGGGGGTGTGGTGCGGCGTTGCAGAGGCCCTGCGCTCTTCCCCAAGACATTTAAAGTAAATTCCGGGGAAACGCGTGAGCCCTCTGCAACGTCCCTTACCTTATCTTCGGCGACATGGCAACGCGGCGTCATAACGTGATGTCACGTTACCCCGCTGCGTCATTAGATTCCGAAGACAAGGTAAGGAGTGGGGCGCGAGCAGGGGGGGAGAGCGCGCAGGGGGTGCAGCGGGGAAAGTTTGCACTCCCCTGCACTAGGGGATGCATAATGTTGCACATGATTTTCCTGAGATTAACAATGTAGTCACAAGCTAAATATATGTACAAAGCAGTGCTCTCGGACTTCCACAGCCGGAGAGCTGGCCTGACAACACGGTGCTGGTGATGATGTATAACTTGCTATTAGATGACATCTGACACTTCAATAAATCTTGAGCTATGTCTGCTGGAGGTCTCTACAAGTTCACACTGTTGGAAGAGGAGATTTGCTAAAGTTCCTGTGATACTGTGAAGAACGAAAGGCACTCCTGGACAAGTGTCTGGTTCAAGTGCAAGTAACTTTCATTCGCCAGTTAGATAGAGGCTCTAAGAAGTTTATGTTTAAAATACAGACAGAATGATGAGAAATGCAGAGTGCGCAGAAAAAAAAAAGCTACTTGCAGGCATATAATTCTGTATAATTAGTAACAATTAATCACTTGACTGGTGAAAGCGGTTGTTACGATCCGTCTATGATCTGCCTCTGAACTTAGACAACAGTCCCCCTCATTATTATTGTGCCGTGGTGATTATATGTGGTAAACCTGAGCTGTTCCACTGCAGCAAGCTATGTGGGATTTCGGGAATGGATAGATGTTTTCGTCTCCATTTTCTCTAATCGAAGCGGCAACTAAAAACAAAGCTCTTTTATCTAAAACCAGTTTAACAAAGTAAATTATGATGAGTAAAAAAAAAGTGACAAATACCCTCCAGCATACAGTACAACAATTAAAAAAAACCACTTATGAGCACATTCACATGTCACAGCCAGGTCCATAATTCTGACACACTGCAAGTGCTCATTTGCATGCAATTACCCGAACCCCTAGCTGCAGTGGAAGCGTTGCATGTAGTGTTGTACCGAGTCCTGAGGGTTGCCAGGTACCGGGTATATGGGCCAATTTGCAGGCCGGGTACCCGGATGGGTAGCATTGGCTTAACAGCAACCGGCAGCGGATGGTGGGGAAGACCGCTGTGGAGGGTGACGAGGATCGCGGCGACATCGTTGGAGCAGCAGCAGACGTCCTGGTGGCGGTGACATCAGAAGTCCTTGTTCAGCCAGTGGGAGCAGCAGAACACAGCACACAGCTGTTGTTGGTGGAAGCCGGGGAACCGTGAGACATACTGTATATAACATTGAGTCAATAAATTTCATTTTTTTTTGCATATAGGAGTACCTGTCCCTTTTTTCCTTTTTCTGTATCTTTTTGGACAGTGTGCACCCGCCCTTTACCTTTATTTTTTATTTTGTGCATGCCCTGTTTGTGAATATATATATATATATATATATATATATATATATATATATATATATATATATATATATATATATATTAAAATAAATATTTCCCACCCAAATATTAGACTGTTATTTGTCTTCATATGTATTGTGTGTGTGTGTGTGTGTGTGTGTGTGTGTGTGTGTGTGTGTGTATATATATATATATATATATATATATATATATATATATATATATATATATATATATATATATATATATATGTAGAGGTATCCGTACCGTGTTAGCCGAGCTTCAATAATCAAAAAATAAATAGATGATACCGTTCTGTGGCTAACGAAATGCTTTTATTTGTGCGAGCTTTCGAGATACACTGATCTCTTCTTCCGGCGATGTTACAATGAATGAAGCAAGCAAGAGGTATACTTAAAAACAGTGTCTCTTGGAATGTTATCTGCGCTAGTCCTTCCCCCGGTGTGGATGTGTTTTATGGCTAGAGGTGTCAAAAGGTTCCTGAAAGCAAGTGATGTAAGAGTGTGTGTGTGTGTGTGTATCTGTGTGAATATAAATGAATGGAGAGCCCACAGTATATACAGAGCTTTACAAAAGGTGTGTGTGGAGTGGGAGTGGATATAAATGGTGTGGGTAGGTGTGGAAATGTGAGAGATTGTAGCACAACTAAAAGTGTGTGTGGATACTATGTGGTCCCTATTGGTGTATAGGGATGGAAAAACAAGGAGTATTAGTATGTGTATAAGACAGCTGTAGAGCACAGCATGTACAGACATGGCTTTTAGCGCTCATGGGAAGAGAGTTCACTTGTGTCAGTAATGACTCATAAAATTTCGATCTCTGTTTAGGCCACCACCGCTAAGTGTCCCGAACAGTTGCATAAATTTGTACTCATGCAACCGTCTCTCTTTCGGTGTTTTAAGATTACCTTTGAGTATGGCACCGAAAAGAAACACCGAAAGAGAGACGGTTGCATGAATACAAATTTATGCAACTGTTCGGGACACTTAGCGGTGGCCTAAACAGAGATCGAAATTTCTGACACCAGTGAACTCTCTTCCCATGAGCGCTAAAGGCCATGTCTGTACATGCTGTGCTATACAGCTGTCTTATACACACACACTCTTACATCACTTGTTTTCAGGAACCATTTGACACCTCTAGCCATAAAACACATCCACACCGGGGAAGGAGAAGCACAGATAACATTCCAAGAGACACTGTTTTTAAGTATACCTTTTGCTTGCTTCATTCATTGTAACATCGCTGGAAGAAGAGATCAGTGTACCTCGAAAGCTCGCACAAATAAAAGCATTTCGTTAGCCACAGAACGGTATCATCTATTTATTTTTTGATTATATATATATATATACATACATACATATATACATATAAACATACATACGAAGACAATTAACAGTCTAATATTTGGGTGGGAAATATTTATTTTAATGGTATCAATAAATACACTGGTGACCTCTCCCTATTTATGAAGGAATTTGCTTGTATTTCACTGAAAAATGCATATTTCCACAATGGAATAAAAAAAAATGTCCATTGTTTCCTTATTAATTCTCACTGAAAAGAGTTTTCTATGAAATGTAATTATTTATTCAGATCCTGAATGCTGCAATATAAACACTAATAGAAAATATTTCACCTTTGCTTAGTTATTTATGAAAATACATTTTGAAGAGCACCACTTATAATCACTTTTGCTTTGAAAATAATACTGTTTTCTTGTTGCTTTATTTGTTATTCTACTGTGTCGTATAGCTTTAGGGTTTCAAACATTCATTTACTAATACTGTACATTATAATATGTTGAATATTTATTAAAATGTTAAAAAATGCTCCAAGCGTCAATCTCCGTAATTCATAAATCTGGCAAAGACCCATTAGATTGTAAAAGTTATAGACCTATCTCGCTTATCAACACGGACATTAAAATCTATGCTAAATTGATTGCCAATAGATTAAGTCAGTTCCTACCTAGACTAATACACCCAGATCAAGTCGGATTCATTAAAGATAGACAAGCGGGAGATAATATCCGTCGAATCGTTGATCTGCTAGAAGTAGCCAAATCGCAAAAAGTAAAAATTATGGTGTTAAGTCTAGATGCAGAAAAGGCCTTTGATAGGATCGACTGGGCATACTTAAAAGCTACACTTGGAGCATTTGGTTTCGAGAATAAATTAATATCAGCTATTATGGCGCTGTACTCTGGTCCGACAGCCAAAGTGATGCACCAAGGCTACCCCTCGGACATATTTAAGATCAAGAGTGGCACGAGACAGGGTTGCCCCCTCTCGCCCTTACTCTTTGCCATGTGCATGGAACCGTTAGCGGCACATGTGAGAGAGAATCCGGATATTTCCGGTCTCAAATTAGATAATCAATCCCACAAAATAGCCCTCTATGCTGACGATGTGCTAATGGTCTTGTCTAAACCACTCACCTCCCTCCCTAACCTCTTCAGCCTATTAGATAAGTTCAACAAAATTTCAGGATTTAAAATAAACCAGTCAAAGTCAGAAGCCCTGAACGTTACCATTCCAAAACCAGAAGAAAAACTGATCTCTTTAAACTTCAACTTTCGCTGGCAACCTAAGGCAATTAAATACTTAGGGGTATTTATTACAAGTGAATATAAATCAATTTATAAAGCAAACTATCCCAAATTAATTAAAGCACTGAAGGAGGATATAAGAAGGTGGGCGAAATTCAATATCTCTTGGATAGGAAAAATATATAGCATAAAAATGAATGTTCTCCCACGCATCTTATACTTATTCCAAACCCTCCCAGTACCGTTAAATTTGAAGGAAATTAGAGATCTACAATCCGCCATTTTTACATTTATTTGGGGAGGCAAAAAACCTAGAATAAATAGTCAGATCCTAATGAAACACCCAACAGAAGGGGGCTTAGCAGTACCTTGCTTAATTTCATACTATCGAGCGGCCCAATTATGTCAACTCTCCCAATGGCAAACAAACCCTGATTTGAAGCGATGGGTCGCATTGGAAAGCAAAGCCTGTTCCCCATTGGAACTAAGCAACCTATTATGGACTCCAAAAATAGCAAGAAAATCCGCTATACTTCAGCCGCTATCCTCAATGACCAACTCATTAGCAATCTGGGATGTTACCAAATTTCGATGCGGACTTACGTCCAAAAAATCCCTGATGACAACCCTATGGGGTAACCCACACTTTGCTCCGGGTATGCCTAGCGCTAACTTTCAAATTTGGAAACAGCATAATATTATGAGATTACAAGATCTGGTGGTGGACAACAAACTCATATCATTTGCACAAATTAGAGAAGAGAAAAATATCCCACAATCAGAATTCTATAGATACCTCCAGATCAGAGCCTTTTACAACAACTCAACCCCATATCCACCATTGACAACTTTCGAAAAGCTCTGTCTGAATGAGACTAATACGAAGGGACTCACATCGCAGATGTATAGAGAAGTGATCGGTTCTGGAATTAAAGTCACCCACAAACTAGGCTACATGCTAAAATGGGAAACAGACTTAGGGGAGACCCTAGATTTAGACGAGTGGACACAAATAGCAACAACAGCTGCTAAGAGCTCGATTTGCACAACATTAAAGGAGAACGCATATAAGGTCCTAATGAGGTGGTACCTCACCCCGCTTAGACTATCCAAATTTGTACACGGTAGCTCTCCGCTCTGTCCTAGACAGTGTGGAGAACCCGCTGATCTGTTACATATGCTGTGGTCCTGCCCCCGGCTGAGTCCACTATGGAAAAAAATCATCAATTGGCTTCAGAGGCTTTTAGGCCTCGACATCCCATTTGACCCCGGGCTCTTCCTTTTGGGAAGAGCACGACAGGGCTTCTCAAAGGCAACTCTTAAACTAATAGCTCATTTTGCTACAGCCGTGCGGTGCGAGATCGCAGCATTATGGAAACAAAGTGAAATTCCTGTTATCCCCAAAATTCGGAACAAAATTTGGTTCATATGCCAGATGGAAAAATTGACAAGTTTAGTCAATGACACTGGCGAAAATTTCCTAAAAGTCTGGACGCCTTGGCTGGCCCAGACAGACATCCCTGGGGTGGAGAGTTCCACCGTTTTGCTTTAATAGTAGCTAGATGCGTTCTCCGGTGATGGAGTAGCCCACCCAGCAGCAACAAATTAAACTAGACATCGGTCTCGGAGGCGATGAGCAGAGTCGCGGCAGCCCGTCCTCCCTCCCCCTCCCACCCTCTTCCCCTCCCCCCCCCCCACCTAACTTTACTTTATGATTATTTATTATTTAAGATTATGTCAATACTTATAACTATGTTTTGATGACAATGTTTGCGCTCAGCTGTTATACATAAGAGATATGAATAATGCATGTCACAGTACTGGAAATAAAATGTATATATGCTGTATTTTCACAAAAATAAAAAATACAAGTTAAAAAAAAAAAAAAAATGTTAAAAACCTGCTAGAGAAAATGTTGCATAGATGAGTATTTCACTGTTTCCCTGAGGCAAAACATAATTTTTATTTAATGTTTTATAAAAGAAAGGAAGGGGGTGGGTTAGGACAAAGAAAGCAAAACTAAGGGGAGGGGTAAGGATGAAAACACTTAAGGATACAGAATTAAGTTTGGGAAATCTGTCCATTGTATTTTTTATTATAGAACAATCTGAGAAATAAAACCAAGTTAGAGGTCGTAATGGAAATGAGGGTACAATAAGTCACGGAGATTGCGGTTGCACAAATGTGAAAATATAAACAAACATAGTTGACTATTACAAAGACCTCGGTTTAGAGGAGAGTATGAGATCATCCTGAGAACTGAACCAAGGAGCCAAAGTACGACATGTATGATATCTGCTGTGGAATAAACTGGGAACTTTCTCCATTGTACATACCTCCCAGATTGTATTAATAATTTGCATGATAGATGGGACCAATGCTTAGCTATGTCATACCTGGTTGGCACAAAAGTATGTAAAGCAAGGGCATTAATAAAAGGTCATCCAAATCTTTATGAGGTCGGTGAAGCAAACAAAACCAGGGGTTCCTTATTGTTTGGACAATACACATTCTAATAAGATAACTATTTCCCAAATGGGGGCTATTTTAGGACAAGTCCGCCAAATGTGAAGGTATAAGCCAGGCTGTCTGCATCCCTCCAGCAGACCGTTGGAACAATAGACCTACTGTATATCTATGTAGGTGCAGAAGGGTTAGGTGCCATCTGTGTAAAGGCTTAAAACAATTCTCTATAATGGTGGTACAAACCAAGGTCTTTGATATTCTGCATACTCACAAATGTCCATCCACTGACCATCATCTAAAACCTTTCACAGATCTATCTCCCATGCCAACGTAACGCTAGGCTTATCGTTAGTTATCCATTACCAACATTTAGTATATAGACAAAATCAGAGCTTTTGAGTTAGGATCTGCAAGAAATATGTTTTCGAATGTGGTTAGGCAAAATGTCTAATTTACAGGTATTCATTAAAAAATTATATTTCCTAAAGCCACAATGATCATGGAAATGTTGAAAAGGGAGAATTATATTAGACAAGAAAAATGTCCTCAAGTGACTCAGCCCCTGCGGTATCCAAAGTCGAAAGCACAGTCAATCATTCCCAGGGGGAATTCTGGGTTAATAAAAAGAGGGGTTAAAGGAGATGGGTCAGGGGAGAGGCCGAATTGATCACATCCTTGTTGCAGGAACCAGGCAGGTAGGTGACTCAGTTGGGGAGTCCAATAATATTTAAGGAAACAGGGTTTGTTTATTTAAGAGGGTCCCCCCTTTAGCCTAGGTTTCTTCCCAGACCAGAACAAGTGAGAAACTCTTTCCTGAAAATCTTTCATCTTCTTATGTGGTATTGGAATCGGGAGGGAGAGAAAAAGGTCTGGAGAGAGTCTTCATTTTGATACTAATGATCCTACCAAGAGATGGACTATCGACTCCACGCCTCCAAGTCTTTCTTTACAGTTCTAAACAGCTGTGGATACAGTAGTTGGTCTCGTAGAGTGTATTATAGGATTTAATTAGTTTAATACCTCAATATTTATTTGAGGATTCTTGCCAGTTAAAAGCAAAAATGAGTATGAGGAGTTTGATTGTGTGGGTCGGGAGGTTGAAACTTAGTGCATCTGTCTTAGCAGAAGTTCATTTTATAATTGGAGAGGCAACAGATTGTTTTAATTGAGAAGTAACTGGAGCAGTTACCATCAAGAGGATCCAACCTCTATGCTGCCTGAGAAGAATGACATTCTTGCAGCCATCAGGTTTAGATGAGTCAGTCATCTGCCTACAGAACTTGAATTTGATATGTAATGCCCATTGTGATGAGGTCATCAGGAGCAGAGAGCTACAGGTCCAGATCTGGACAAGAGATCAAGCACCGCCGGAGGGTACCCTCAACGACTACAAAAATACAGTGTACCAAAGCATAGGTTGCCAGGTGGCTTCTCCAAAAATACTGGGCACAATGGTGAAAGGTGCAACATGCTAGAGACCCACACACACTCACACACCTCTCTCCCCTCCATGCTGTTTCCTCCTCTTCTTGGCCCCACCCCCAGGCTCCTAACACTTTCTCCAGATTTGCTGCATTAACCCACAGCAGCCAATCCGGATGGAGGAAGCTGTCCAGCCCCCTAGCAACAGCCCTGCTCTCTCCCCGCTGGGGGAAAATCCCACGGACACCCAATCCGGTCAGGTCACTATGTCCAAAGAGGTAATACCAGACACATACATGTATTACATCTCATTTTTTTTACTGGACAGTGTCCAAATACAGGACAATCCGGTTCAATACTGGACACCTGGCAACCCTGCCAGAGCACCGTTTTCGAAGAACAGGCCTGCCATAGGTTCAGTAAACTACGAGCTCCCGAGGTATGCCGGCACCCTCACAAACCAGCAATCAAGATTGGGTGGCTAATACATCACTGACACTGACTTACCGGCGCAGCGTTATTGGGGATGGTGTAATAACCTGTACACTGTGTGTAGTGATCCTTACCTGAGGATCACAAGGTGCCAGAGTCACTAAGGTATAAGTTAACAAGTTGTATCGCCCATACTGTGTCTGTATTCTTCCTGCCGCCTGACCGTAGGCCATGTATGGCCCAGTAAGTAATTAACAGGGACTCAAGCCCCAGCCTCAGCTATAGTTATACTGTAAGTCTGAGAGCTAAAAGTAGAGCGGGGTTACAGATAGAACACGAATATCAATTTAGTGGTTATCTGAACACGAGCATTAAAAGTTGATATCCTCAATGCTTCCTACACAATTGCCTGTTATCGGCGGACACTACATGTTAAACTGAACGAAATGTATTCATCCTGTAGGTTTAACAGACTGTTTTTCCTATCATAAAGCTTTACTTCTGTTACTGCTGTTCCCTGAATCTGCTAAGATAGGTGCGTCATATTCTGTCAACAATTAAGAAGTTAGATTCCTGATATTTTATTCTAAAACTTGCATATTTTAATCAATTTTTAAAGTAAGATTTTTTTTTGTGTAATTGTACTTATATTGGTTTCTACATGAATTTCTTTGTTTCCCCCCACCACACCTAGGGGATATATATATATATATATATATATATATATATATATATACATATATATATATATATATATATATATATATATATCCAGTGTTCGACAAACCTATGCATTTGCACGCCCCGGGCGAGTGGATTTAACATCGTGGCGAGCTCCTATTGACCCAAGCAGCACACGTGTGGTACTAGGTGGCGAGTAGATTTTTTTGTTCGGCGAGTAGATTTTTTGGTGATTTGTCGACCACTGTAATATTTTTATATCTATATATCAATGTGCAATTTGAGCCCAGCACAGAACACATGCTTTTTTTGGTGTAAATTTACACCATGTATCAAACATTTTTTTTTACATTTGTTATACAGCTACAGCCACCGGTATTCGACCACATCACGTTCCAAACTCACGTCCAATTCGCCAAATACCCAGCGAGATGGTCCACAGCAGACTAATGGCCCATCGGATTAACCCAGCGGGGGTCCCTGCGTTTGAATGGGACTTGCCTGTGTGATTCCTACCGGGCTGCACCTGTCTTTAAGAGACACGCCGTCAGAGAGAGACTAAATCAGTCTCTCTCCCTGCGCGCCTCTAAGGGCTGGGACCCGCTGCGCCCGGCGGCGCGGGCGGCCACACGAGCGTTCCCCACCAGCAGGGGAATCCTCCCGAGCCGGTCCCAGTCCCCCCTCACGGCACAGCTCACTACACGCTGTGACGCGTCAGCCGCTACGGGATACAAGAGAATGGTGATCCCTAGCGGCAACGCGTCACGTGGTGTGGCTGTGAGCCAATGAGGAGGGGAGGCGTGTGGAGGGAAAGCAGCGTGAGTGCCTGTCTGTGTGTGTGTGTATGTGTGTGCCTGAGTGCGAGTGCCTGTGTATGTTTGTGTGTGTCAGCGTCAGCGTGTGAGTAGGGTAGCCCGCAGCAGCTCCCTCCGGGAGCCCGAGCCCGTGGAGGGAGGGGGGGAGTAGCGGGTAACATTGACCCTGTGTGCAGGGGTCTGCCTCTCAGGTGGTGCCCCGCTGGGGAGTGATTGCAGGATTTTAGGGGCAAGCAGTAATATTTTCTTGCATTTCCCTAGAAGAATATGGCTTTACACTGAGCGAGGGGGGGGGGGGGGGGGTTAGCGGGTCCCTCCGCTCAAACCACGGCCCTACTCCCGCCCCCCTCCCGCTCCCGCTCCCTACAGACCGCATATCGCGGTCTGTGTCTGTCAGCGCCCCGCCTGTCTGCAGTGTAGGCGCGCTGACTGAGGGAGCGGGGCCTTAGCCTAACATGCGATCGCGGGGCTTTTATTTTATTTTAATATTACAGTATTGCAGCAGGGGTCTCTGGAGCTGAACCGCATTGATTTCAGGTCCGGGGACCCCCTGCTTCCCGAGTTACAAGCTCCATTATGGGGTGTCAGTATCCGTCTGCTTGGTTTAAATCCCCAGATCAGGTGGGCCGTGACGCGGGAGAATTTAAACATGGCCGCCGGGAATCCGACACCCCATAACGGGGCCTGTGACACGGGAAGCAGGGGGTCCCCGGACCTGAAATCAAAGCGGTTCAGGTCCGGAGATCCCCTGCAACAATACTGTAATATTAAGATAAAATAATAGCCCCGCGATCGCCTGTTAGAGGCGCGCAGTTAGAGTGACTGATTCAGTCTCTCTGACTGCGCGTCTATTACAGAGAGGTAGAACCCGGTAGGATTCACACAGCGCGAGTCCCATTCAAACGCAGGGACCCCCGCTGGGTTAATCTGATGAGCCATTAAGTCTGCTGTGGACCACCTCGCAGGGTTTTTGATGGGAATCTCGCAGTGTTTCCCGAGATGTTGTTAGAATACCGGTGGCTGCAGCTGTATCTGATCCTGATTTCTTGAGCAGAGAAGAGGTTGGTATAACCCCACCGCGGATCAGGTGAATTTAAATAAAGCAAACCTTCTCAATTTATTGGCGCAGACTCTGATACAGTACATCTCATTAAACCATTGGTCCAAGCACCTTCTCCACTAACTGCTGCAGAAACCATTTCCCAAATTGCTATTCTGAAACTGTCTGAACAAGGTTAATGCAGAGCACCTTGATACAGTGACCACTCTACTAAGACAGTCTCCCTCCATTAGAGAGGTTAGGAGAGCTTTTGAGGATAGTATTAGGACTTGTAAAAGAGGGGATACTTTGGCGTGGTTTGC
Organism: Ascaphus truei; assembly: GCF_040206685.1. Classification (NCBI taxonomy): domain Eukaryota; kingdom Metazoa; phylum Chordata; class Amphibia; order Anura; family Ascaphidae; genus Ascaphus; species Ascaphus truei. The sequence goes on from NC_134484.1 coordinate 63,348,356, forward strand.
AAGCTTAAAATGCTTTGGCCAAAGAATGTAACTAAATGACTCTCACTTGTGAAATGAAAAATAGATACGTGTGTAACCATAACATTTGTCATATTGGATTTACATTGGCGACACGTTTTATCCTGACTTGGCTAGTTCCGCAAGCCGGGAGATTTCCCGGCTTGCTAGCCAAATCCCCTCGGCGTGCCGCGCGGTCACGCTTCATCGGGTGCCTGCGCCTCATGCGCGCGTGCCCAGGGCTCCCCGAGGGAGCCCTGGTGTCCCGCGATGTGGGGGACGGCGGTGGGGGGTTCCGGGGGACCCGGTGGACCCGGAGAGGGGAGAGGGAAGCCCCGATCGGAGGACCGCTCCTCCGAGGCTTCGGCGCGCACGGGACACCCCGGCGCGCGCCCGGTTACTGTCGCGGCCGAGACCGGGTAAATGTAAGAATAAACTCGGCCGCGACAGTAGCACTAGGGCTTTTGCTCTTTTGACTGCAAACAGGCCCAACAGGATTTAACGCTCTTAGGCCGAGATTCACTGAGCAGCGAGGTATCCCACTCCCATCAGGCATTAATTACCATTCATGTCAGTCGGGTGCGTTACCCCACATCGTGGCTTAGTGAACCCCAGCTTTAGGACCTTATTCAGTATGCAGTGAAGAGGCTTCCCTGTGCTAGAAAACATTTTAGTCTCATTCAATTAACACAACTAAAATTATTAATGAAGAATTATTTATGCATAAATATCGCCTGATTTGCGGTTATAGCAGATAGAACATGACAGTGAGAAACCTCACCTCACTCAAATAGGCGAAATAGGGTTTTTGCGATAGAGAGCAATGTTTCCCCATGTGCGTTTCATCTCGTATAGGTTAATGCAGGGGTGCGCAAACGTTTTTTTGCTGTGCCCCCCCCTACCTGCTCTCCTCTGTTGTTGCGCCCCCCTTACTTCGCGTGACGTCACGTGACCCACAGCGTCATTTGATGTTACATTTCCATGGCAACCGTGACGTCACAGGGCCCCGCTGCGTCGTTTGACGTCGCGTTGCCATGGTCACGCTTACTGAAGCCGGCTGAACCTCAGTAAGTAGAGGTTGCAGAGGCCTCGCACAGCCCCCTGGCATTTAATTTAAATGCATTGGGGAAGAGCGCGGGACCACTGCGCCCCCCCAAAAAATCTGGCGCCCCCCAGTTTGCGCACCGTTGGGTTAATGTATTTCGCGGTACATAAATAAATAGGCCCTCTGCTACATTTCCCTCTCCTTACTCAACCTTCCCTGCCCTCCAGGAAAAGCCCTATTTCGCCTACGTGAGGGATGCAAGTTTTGTGGCCCTGACCTTCCGGAAGATCTGCAATCCCGCAGCTTAATGAATAGCCCATGAATATGGCATTTTGCACGTTTGCCTCATTTGCACCCAAAATGTGAATATTGCACAGATTTGCAAAGCTGGAACATTATATTAAAAAAAACCCCGCTATTTTCGAATGGTTTGGACATGCAATAAGGTCTTAATGAATACGGCAAGATGCAAATCTGTGGAAAAACGGATATTTTTGTCCAAATATGTACTTACTGCAGTTTAACGATCAGATCTCATAACATACGTACAGTACATTGATCAAAGGATGTAACCAAAAGTCTCTTTTTTCTTACAGATTTAGTTTGCGCTATGTATATTTATTTCCCCATTTATTGCTATCCCAATGGGAGAAGCGCAGGGATTCACTTTCTGTTTTTTCACATACGTATGGCCAATCCTTTCACCAGCAGCATGCTCCCTACGCGGAGAAGCGTGGTGAATATATATTTGTTATACATACAGTACATACTGTAACATCATATTTATTTTGCATCCTTGATCCATATTCCTTTTTTTAATTGACGTAAAAAATATTTTGATTTCTTGCCACACGTCCGACCCAAAAACAAATAATAAAAAAAACACACATTCAAACACGCCATAATACAAGTATAGAAGTACTTTATTTATTTCTCAGTAGTTACAAAGGGGATTTAAGATCAGAGACTGATTTGGAAAAGCAGCAAGAAAACATTACTAGGCCAGCTAACTTGTCACGATATGGCCACACTTTCTGCATCTCTGTTTCAAGTCAGCATTGAGTATACATGACTTCCAGCTTTCAAACATGTACATAAATTAAAGGAGGACTTGGGGAATCATCTACACCTGAGCCCCCACTGCTTTATGTACAGACTAACACCAATTTAATTACAAATGTCCAAGGCAAATCATCCAATGAGGGGGAAAAAAAACAGAATATAATTGGTGATCGACAGACTGCAGATTACCAGGGAGAGGGACAGCTTTTATTAGTTTTATACTTCTCATTGCTTCAAGAATTAAGGCCATGAAGCCGTCTTGTGAATGAAGCTAAAATCTTCCCAAGCAACGGAAAATCGGCATCTCATCATATTATGTAGGGGACTCTTTGGAGTTAGTTAAATGTGGGATAAACAAAAAAAAGAGGAGTACGTATTTATTTTCTCTGATTGTGGAAAATACTAAACTATTTTACTGTAGAACCTTTTAGTCCCCTTGTTAGGCCACTGTCAAGCACAGCTTGTATGCAAAATGAGTTATTTACTGATGTAGCAAGCGTTACTGTATCTTCCAGGAGATGCAAAAGCTTGCTATGCCCGCCCAATTCTCGCGTGTGGCTGCTTCAAAACAATAGAGGCTTCTCCGTTTGGCACATTGGGTTATGTCCCCCTGCGATAGCATGAGTTATAATGTCTGCTACCTCTGTATTCTCAGAGTGCAGCAAAGAAATGTGTCCCCCCACAAGGGGTGAGGGCACAAACGTACATTTTTATTATGTTTACTCCATTACGGATGGACAGAAATTGATGCAATGAGTTACCTGAGTTGATAGAGCGTGCAGTATTTTCTGCCTTCGCCATTGGCACTTGTAAATCTGCACTCTATAAAACTGTTCATGTTTGTCCAACAAGAGGTAATAAATCCGATTTTAAAAAAAATGCCTATTTTCTTCAGGATCTGGTAGGACTAGAACAAGTAATAAATACATAAAATATGTATGAAGTAGTAACTCCCTCCGAGGAACGTGTTTTGTGGTTACATAATCCCCTGCCGATTCAGCTACAGAATGTGATGCTAATAAGGCAATTGCTGATGTATAATATAACCTTTAAAAAGTAATGTATTTAGGATTTTTTTTTGTTTTGCATAATTCAGTATTTCATAGACTCGGCGTAGACTCAGCATCATTGTTTTTATTCGGTACATTTCTACAGTTTTCATTTTTGAAGTGAAACTTCTTTGCTGGCACCTGGCTGAAATCTCCTTCATGGAGAAGGAAGTATGTAACGGAAGTGACGTCGCGCATGCGCAGAAGCGGGCATCACTGCGTGCATGCGCAGAAGCGGTCGGCACCCCTGTGCCGCAGAAGTGCCGTCGCCGCGCACATGCGCAGAGGTGTCCGACACAGCCGCGAGCGTGCGCAGAGGCGGGCGGCGCAGCCATAACCGCAAAGCCGGAGAGAAACAGACACACCCACACTCACAATTTCACTGGCAGAAGACAAAGAAGTTTCACTTACAATGCGCGTGCTCGGCACACACAATTTTTTTTCTCTCTTCCTAGGTCCATATTATCATAGAATCAGTGTCAAATCTGTCTCATATTTCACCTAGATGATTGTAATGTTGAAGTCTTGTGAATTTTTCAAAGGTTTCCTGATTTATGGAGCATCGCACATTGAAATTGTTTTCAATAGAATGAAGAAGAATGGTGAAAGAAGGAACTCGTAAGCAAGGGTTTTTCCTGCTGTAAAAATGTGAATAAAGTGTCTATTGTAGGTAGAGAAATGCCACCATAAAGGCTGCGGGTTTTTTTTTTTTTTTTTTTTTAATATTCGAGATAGGCACACAGACAAAATATTTAGTAGTGTCATGAAAGGTAGCAAAATAGGGGTGGTAGCTGTACTACACCGGCCAAAAAGCTTCTTGGGGAAAGGTCCTGTTCTTTAAAATATTGGCCCATATTTACAAAGCATAAGCTATCTCCCGGCTCTGGGAGATGCCTTTCAGCCCACTGACACAATACAGCCCACTGACACAATACAGCCCACTGACACAATATAGCCCTCTGACACAATACAGCCCACTGACACAATACAGCCCACTGACACAGTACCTTACAGCCCACTGACACAATACAGCCCACTGACACAATGCAGCCCACTGACACAATACAGCCCACTGACACAATACAGTCCACTGACACAATACCTTACAGCCCACTGACACAATACCTTACAGCCCACTGACACAATATCTTACAGCCCACTGACACAATACCTTACAGCCCACTGACACAATACCTTACAGCCCACTGACACAATACCTTACAGCCCACTGACACAATACAGCCCACTGACACAATACCTTCAGCCCACAGACACAATACCTTACAGCCCACTGACACAATACAGCCCACTGACACAATACCTTCAGCCCACTGACACAATACCTTTACAGCCCACTGACACAATACCTTTACAGCCCACTGACACAATACCTTTACAGCCCACTGACACAATACCTTTACAGCCCACTGACACAATACCTTTACAGCCCACTGACACAATACCTTTACAGCCCACTGACACAATACCTTCAGGCCACTGACAAAATACGTTGACATCAATGGACTGTAAAATATCTTCCTGTGCCGGACAGAGGACTGCTTAGTAAATAAGGCCCTCTCATAATCCACCCCCGCACACACCCTCTGCTCTGCTCTGCTCGCCTCCGCTCTACTGCACCTGTATCTGCAACCCCACCCCAAAACCTTCCCCTTGCGTGCATCTTATCTGTGGCACCCCCTCAAACTCTCATTGCTATGGCAAATGTTCCTCTTCTTCAAGAACAAAGCTGCAAACATACCTCATTAAATAAACATTTCAAACAGTACTAACCTTCCATCCTCTAGCTCTCAGCTACAGAACGTACATAGCATGCTCTGCAGTTAGCCGCCTCACAGTGCTTATGTGCACTTACTGTACATTTAATCCTATGGTATTTGTCACATCACTGTTTACATTATAATTTCTCCAGGGCTCCGGGCTACCTTCTGATTTAGTTTCCATTTATGTCTTTAGCTTTCACCCTGGGTTTGGCTTTGTTTCCTTGCTAGCCGTGCTTGTTCAGTTGCGATAGTGCAGAGTAAATTAGTGCTTCAGTATTTATTAGCTGATGCCTTTTTATTTGGACTAACAATTTCCTTGCTGAATCAAAGTTGTATTTCAGTTTGTAGAGTGCTGATTGCAATGTCAGTAGTGTATGAGAATAATGAATCAGAAACGTACCCAGCAAATCCTTTTTATACAGTGTAAGCAGGTGTATATATCTTGTCACACTTGGATTTAAAATGCCAGTTGTTTAACCTCATACTCTACATGGTTTTTTTGTCTCTTTATTAATGCATTGTGCTGCATTTAAGGGATTGAAAGGTGTTAGATGTTACAGCCACATAGACGTTTTAACAAGTGAAGTCACTCTGTAGGTCAGCTGCGGAGACCATTCATATTTGGGGCTGGCAACTTTTGTAAGATATCTGATAACATCTAGAATGGAGGAAACCACCGAGGTCTCGGAGGGGAGGAAACTATAGCAATAGGCCAGGTCAGTGTGGGGAGACAATTCCAGTAACATGAGCTACTCCTCCATCCTCTGACATCCAAGTATCCAACCATACTGGAGGTGTCTCAACCTGCAAATCACCTTACCAGAGCTGGCATGTGGCAATCCAAGAGAGAGAGAGAGAGAGAGAATTTTTTTGAGTAGCTGTATTGATTGTGGGGAGATGTTTTTGCAAATCACGTTACCTTTTGTGAGACCACAAGTCTATAACAGTCATCAGGTTTTTTATTGTTGCTGAAGCTTGATCTGTGGGATTTGGAAGGGCCACGCAGAAAAACAAAACCTCTAAGATTACCAAATATTATAGGGGGCACTTTAATGCATCATGGAAGAGGACCCATATCTGCAGGGACTGTGTTTTGAGTTTTGATTGGCATTCTATTTTATGTTACATAATGGTTGAATTTGCAATAATAAACGTAACTACCACACTGTTCTGCAACATTATTTATATTGTATAATTGTACAAATGAGAGCCATGTATTTTATGCTATCTTCTTGGAGTTATTGAGCACAACCTGCTGTCTCTGATTAGGATTAGATCTGGATTAAGACATTGTACTGACTGATTGAGATGTTTCTGAGAAGCTATTCTTAGCTTCACGTGTACAGTATGCACCAAGCTTCACCCAGTTTTTAAAATGGTCTGACCAGACATCTTACTGTACGTTTCTGCGCTGAAATGTTTTATGGAAGATTGTAAACAGTGACTTACGTTGCCATAACACATAGTTTGTTATCTCTAATATAAATAACAGATGTGTTACTCTATCAGTAGAAGGCAGAAATTCACATCTTAACACTCAGTATTACCATGTTTTGGGAAGAAAACAAGCGATATTTCACTTTATAGTTAACCAAGGCCATTGATGAGTTCTTGCCAGGAACTAAGATTGTTAATATTCCTGAATAATTTAAAACGCCTTCCTTGTGCTAGGAAGGATACATTTGCAGACAGCGTTTTCAGAATATCATCAGAAACTACAAATTCCAAAAGGCACAATTTCAGGCTGGTTCCCCAAGCATGTTGTATTGTCCAAAATGATAGACAAACTGCAACTATTTGCACAGGGTCGCGCAAAGGTGCCCCGTAAGTATTTAACTTGTCAACTGCCCTCTTTACTTTAAGGCCGGGATTAAGGGAAATGCACAGCCATCAAATTAAATAACATTTAAAAGCATGTATGTGACCTTGTAAAATGATGCATACTGTAAATGTCATTCGCCTTGTATATTTATTTATCGTTTTTTGTTGGTCTGCAGCTAACTACTGGGGTTTATTTAGCTTCTTTGCATAATCCGTGTTCTAGCTAGAGAATTTCATGCGTACATGTGATAAGCGGTAGGTAAAGAACAGTGTAGATGTGAGCGGTACAGTAGAAGGGAGATTGGGTTCTAGTTGAACAGAAAGTGAAGTCCTGGTAATCATGAATTCAAATGGAATTCTTTGAACACAAATATTTTCAATTTGTAATGTTATTCTTCCATGGCTATTAATTCATTGGAAATGCGTTGTGCAAAAGAAAAGACATGGCGACCCCTCCAGCCTTTTTCATCCTCTAGAAATGTGTACTTCTGTGGCAGCTGTCGATTACCAACGTCCCTTTCTATCCTCACGTTTACCTGGTGGAAGCGAGGCTCCTCGATGCAATGCTCGTGTTGATTTACATGTAGCTGCTGTAAAAAGGACAACATAATTGAGAGACGCTAATATCCTCAACACATTAATTTAAAATACGCCTGCTTCTGAACAGTGAACATTCACAAATTCACTGCAGCGACAGAATGAGTTCACATTCAAGCACATCAGATGCATAGTTAATGCCCTACCGGATCCAGTTACTGTACCAGTAAATGTACTGACCTCATTTAGTGAGCTACACATGCTAAAGTTTAGAGACGTTCCGCTCCCCAGCCATGTAACATTTATTGCCTAATATTTTAGCAGTGTGACAGAGCAGGGTCTGCGCCCACCAATCGAAACATCAGCTGTTCGGAAGATAACCCATTCAATGCTAGAAGGACCCGACAACGCATTGTCCTATATTACATCGCAGGACATGTTGCCGTTGACATGATGAGGAAAGTAAATGTCACAGTCCTTGTTTAACATGGTTTTGTAACTTTTTACAGTTTTAGTACAAAGGAGAAACATCGTTTTTCTTTGTCAGACAGATCCTGTGGTGGTAAAATATTTACACAGTTACTATTAAACATGATTAAGGGTTTCCATTAGCTAGAAAAGCTATATACTCATGTAACAGGTATTTCCCCAGTCCCAATCGCAGATAGAGTGCATGTGAGGGGGAACCTATATGTTACCAGGTGTGGTGCAGTACCTGTTAGGCTCACAGGAGGCCTGAGCCTCCGCTAGTGAGAGCCTGGGGTTAATCCTCTGGAACGATCTTACTTACAGCGCCTCCACCTGTGTAGGATTCTAGGAGTGTAGAATGTACCCCACGCAGGACCCACATATAGTAACCACATACACAGGAGTACAAGTATAACAGTTTACTATATGTAGAATCAAACATAACACATTACACATACCTCAGCAATAATAACTGTGCCACCCTGTAACACTACTATATCTTATTACTTTATACTTCCCCAATGTCCGGTACTCTACTTAAGAGTACGTACCCCCTCTCCCACCACCATGTGTCCACAGTATACCCCCCCAGTCCCGTGGGCAGCGCTGCTACTATGTGTGAGAACTCTGTTGGTGCACTTATATAACGATACCTGCCCAGTGCGACGGCACTTGGGCTTCAAAAATCTTCAAAAAGGATCCGCCGATCTCCTGTGCGACGTCCTGGTTTCACCAGCGCGGTGATCCATTAGGGGCGATCCCACCCTGGAGATAGTCCTGCTCTCTCTGTAGAGTAGGCTTGAGCCCAAGCCTCTTCGTGGGAAGCGCAGCGTCCGCTGTGTCCCTCACTGACAATATATATATATATCACTAAGGGGGCAGGGTCCCTAACCTAGGGCCTGTCCCTGAAGCACAACAAGCTATAATGTGTGACTCAGGACCTCACTGGGGCCTAGGGGGCTGCTGGCCTAATGCAGTGGGTCACAGACCCCTGCACTCACCTCCTACCCCTAGCTCTTCCTGGTCCTGCGTGGGCTGAGCGCGCGAAAAGTATCTTTCTCTGCCTGCCGAGATCCCAGCGCTCCTATTGGTCCTGCTTGGCCACGTGTCCCCTGGCCCCTGTGCCTGTTGTGGGTTGTAGTCCCCGCAGCACTCTCTCTGCCTGTCTCCCCGCGATCGCGCTGCTCCTGCGCAACTTGTAATGGACGCCGGAGCTCCAACTGCTCATGCGCGAACTCGCGCAAGATGGCGCCGCCCTGCACGGCCGCCGCCGGTCCCCACACAACTCCCGGCACCCGTCAGACACCGCCGACGCTCCCACGAGACGCGCGCACACGTGCCTGCACCTTCGCGACCCCGCACCCGGCCGCAGCAGACCTGGAGGAGCCCAGAGGTGGGTACATTGATGGGGGTCAGACACCCAAAGGGGAACCTGGCTACACTCAGAATCTGTATGTGTTTCCAAAGCCTAAGTAGTACAACAATATAGCCTTAAAGGAGCAAACCAAGCCGTTTTTTATTTGTTTTCTAACATACAGTAGGATTGAAGCCGGGTGTCACCGAAGCTGAACCCTACTTATTTCAGGTTGGGGACTGCCTGCTTCCAGAGATACTTATGTACGAAGGTGGTATCGGTATCTCCTGCAAGTCTAAAGCTCCCGCGTCACGTATGCCAATAGGAAGCCACATCGGATGACGTTACGGCTTCCTATTGACCCGAAGGGCGTGGAAGCCTTGAAAAGTGGCCATTATGTAATAATAATAGCATGTTCTTGTATAGCGCTGCTAGTTTTACCTAGCGCTTTACAGAGACATTTTGCAGACACAGGTCCCTGCCCCGTGGAGCTTACAATCGATGTTTTTGGTGCCCGAGGCACAGGGAGATAAAGTGATTTGCCCAAGATCACAAGGAGCCAACACCGGGAATTGAACAGGTTCCCCTGCAACAATCTCAGTGTCAGTCAGTGTCGTTATTCACTGAGCCGCTCCTTCTCCCAAGTAGCCAAGCAGAGGGGCTACCGACACCCCCTATGGAAGCCTCGTTAAATATAGATGCAACTGTACATGGAATGAAAAAGTCTACTCTTATACCACAGTATATACAGTAAGCACACAGCACTGCATACTGATTCTAAGAGGGATATATATCAACAATAGAATATGTTTTTTCCTGTAGCACTGAGTGTACCCAGCACTGTACATAGAAATTGGCCTGTCCAGCTTGCAAACTAATTTTGGCGCAGAGACACACAGAGATAAGGTGACTTGCCCAAGGTTCCAAGGAGCTGGATTTGAACCAGGTCTCTTGTTGGAATCGGTGCCTCTGGCACTCGCGTTGTAAGGAATCACCCCCTTTGATTTTTTTAATACTACATATTTGTGCTATTTCCATTCCTAAAAGGCAGAGACCTATAAAAACAGGTTTATTCTGAAAGGCAGAGGTCTCAGATATCAAGATGGTGTCTTTATATTTTGTGGCAATGTCTAATGTTCTTACAAAATTCTTAGATAATATATGAGCTATGCTAGGGGGGAATGGGGGGTGTTATGGGAGGGTAAAGGTATTGTAGGTATTAATAAGTTTAGTTTTTTTCATGTTTGATGTATATTACAGAATATAGATGATTTGACAGTATGGTAGTCAATGTTTTAAATATGATATATATATATATATATATATATATATATATATATATATATATATATATATATATATATATATATATATATATAGATTTTTTTATATAGATATAAAACTTTTTTTTAACTCTTTTTATTAGTTTTTGAATAATATGAAACAATATAAATACAATAATTAAACATACATAGTACAATGAAGTATATGTATAAATATAATATATATATAAATATATCATACATCATTTTCTTTCATTCTTTCTTTAAAATAAAAGTAGTGTTATATATTGGGACATCGGCTACATCATAACTTGTTAATAGACGTATATTGAGTATATGTAAATGGATTTTGGAGGGGATTTCTGAGTTAAAGTAGCACCTTCCCAGGTTTCCTGTGATTTCATGTGATGTCCTCGTCTCTGTTACGCAGAGTAAAGGTGACATGAAATTCAGGACATTGTGGACGGACTGCAAGGGTCTGCAACTTTTAGTTGTTGAGAATCAGAAATCGTTTTGTGGTGCGTCTACCTAATAACGTGACGGTCACTAAATAGGGAACGCATGTTATTTTTCTTATAAACGGGGATCCTCAAAGCTAATGAGATGCAAAAATAACGTGTGTTAGTAAAACGACCATCGTACGGTTACTCTAATGAACGGGTAGTTTTTTTTAGCGTTCAGACACATTAAAATATACACTACACACGAGCCTTGGGAAAGAGAGTTATTAGGCAACATCAATTAGTGACGCATTACGTATTAGCGTGCCCTTAACACCGTGCCCATGAGCATTTAGCAATTTAAAATAAATACACATGGCCAACTGCAAACCTCGGCTATTTTCAACTGCTACACACTGAAGATGGCTCACCAACCTTCTACCACCACTGCTGGGGCTGCTACTGCTGCTGGGACAGGCAGAATAAGAAGCCGAAAGTTTAATGTTGGAGATATTAATGGAAGATGTGGTGGCTAACCATTCTAATTAATGGGGGCTCTTTGCCAGAAGACCTGCACTGCTGAAAAGCTGCGCATTTAGTGTGGCATGCTGGACCAGATTAATGCTCTGGACAATACTATCTATACCATCGACGTGCTAAAAAAGTGATGGGCGGACAGTAAGGACAACGTCCAAATAAAATTGGCAGATCATGCTGCAGTGGCAAGGAAGACTGCAGGAGGCAAACCCGTCCCCTTGCACCTGACCCGGATGTACAGTAGGAGCGGATCAGCTCAGCGATCGCACACTCCCAGGTTGTGGGACTACCTGGGCTTGTGGACTGCACAGATCACGAGAGACCTGGTAAGTGACCCTACAGTAAATATATAGTAGACTAGATATCAACCTCATGTATTCTGTACATGTCACTTTATACACAACCTAGAACATCAGAATAAAGCTTACTGTCTTATTTGGAGTACACTCGCACATACAGGTGAGGCGTACCTGGCTAAATAATGTATGTGACATGCTTCCATGTGTGCCCTCATAAGATTACCAAACACTAAAGGTCATTCCTTCTACATTGCAGTAAAGGATCAATCAGTATAAAGGGATCATTTGACTACAGTATTTGAGGGCCATAAAACTGCTCTATAATCACAATAACACTAATTTAATCAACACTTAAAGAGTCTCAGAATCTCAAAAAGTTCTATTCATACTGATTAATCCTCTTATGAAAGGTATATAAACACTCACTGTACACAGCACTAATCTCCTAAGATTCAACATCACCAACCTGCTTCTAGTCTTAAGGTTCACTGAAGAATCTTGTTGCCCTTCTGCTAACGAGCACCCCACTGCTTTACATATTTACCCGTGTCACTCAAATCATCTTCCCGTCTACGTAAATGGATTCCAGACATGGCAATCGTGTTCTAAAAAGTCACTTTGAAAGTACGTAACGTAACTTAGTGCCCTGGACATACTTGAAAATGAGTGGTAACTTTAAATGTTATTGCTCCACAAAAGGGTTAGAAACGGTAGCATGTCTCAGCTCTCATTCGTGTTCATGGAGTGAAGGCCTTATAGGTTTGGCAATAGTTTGTGGATCAGGGCCTCTACATATTGTACTGCTAAAATCTTAATATATAAAATCGAATGGTTAGTGAGGTTAGTGCTATCTGCGGTGAATCTGATTGGTCCGTGACTCATTGGCCAAGAGGTACGCCCCACTGTGACATCACCTCCTTCACTCTCACACACTTGCAGTCACACCACACGGCCAGAACCTCTGAGGACTCCTTGGTACACAGTCACCCCCTCACACACTCAGTGTCACACTCAACACTGTACACACACTCACACTCAACCCTGTACACACACACACACAGTCACCCCTGTGTACACACACATTCACACTCACCCCTGTGAAACAACAACCTGTACACACACACACACACACACACACACACACACACACACACACACACACACACTCTCAGCCCTGTGTACACACACACACTGTCAGGCCTGTGTACACACACACACACTCTCACCCCTGTGTACACACACACACCTCCTCCGCTCACCTCTCCCGGCGCTCCCGCTCCCCTCATCTCCATCCCCGGCGGGGGAACAGGCAGCGGACCTCGCGGCGCCTCATCTCCATCCCCGCGCAGCGGACCCCCTTCCTCCCTCGCGATGCGCCTAAGATGGCGGCGGCGCCGAGTGACAAGATGTCCCTGTGCACACGCGCGCACATTACACCCCCTCCGCTCACCTCTCCCGGCGCTCCCGCTCCCCTCATCTCCATCCCCGGCGGGGGAACAGGCAGCGGACCTCGCGGCGCCTCATCTCCATCCCCGCGCAGCGGACCCCCTTCCTCCCTCGCGATGCGCCTAAGATGGCGGCGGCGCCGAGTTAGATGTCCCTGTGCACACGCGCGCACATTACACCCCCTCCGCTCACCTCTCCCGGCGCTCCCGCTCCCCTCATCTCCATCCCCGGCGGGGGAACAGGCAGCGCACCTCGCGGCGCCTCATCTCCATCCCCGGCGGGGGAACAGGCAGCGGACCCCCTTCCTCCCTCGCGATGCGCCTAAGATGGCGGCGGCGCCGACTGAGAAGATGGCGGCGGCCGGAAGTAGTTCCCTCGCGGCGCCGAGTGACAAGATGGCGGCGGCCTGAACTACAGCTAGGTGTCGCGTGTGTGTCGCTCTAGGTGACGTGTGTGTGTGTGTCTCACTGTGTGTCTGTGTGACAGTGTGTGTGTGTGTGACACTGTGTGTGTGTGTGTGACACTGTGTGTGTGTGTGTGTGTGTGTGTGTGTGACACTGTGTGTGTGTGTCACACTGTGTGTGTGTCTTGCCCCCCCTGCCTTTCATGCCCCCCCCGCCTTTCACGCCCCCCCCGCCTTTCACGCCCCCCCCGCCTTTCACGCCCCCCCCGCCTTTTACGCCCCCCCCGCCTTTTACGCCCCCCCCCCCCCCGCCTTTCACGCCCCCCCCCCGCCTTTCACGCCCCCCCCGCCTTTCAGGCCCCCCCCCCTGCCTTTCACGCCCCCCCTGCCTTTCACGCCCCCCCTGCCTTTCACGCCCCCCCTGCCTTTCACGCCCCCCCCTGCCTTTCACGCCCCCCCTCACGGCCTCCGGGCAACGCCGGGTATATCAGCTAGTAATATATAAATAAAGAGATGTTCAAAAATGGCTGTTTGGTCTAGGCAAATCTATCCAAATGTGTTTACATTTTGTATGAATATACTTGACGATAGGATGTATTTATTTTTCAGGACCATCATACAGATGCCGTGAGCATTTGGCCAAACAGGCTGCATAGGTTTATTTCTTTATTGCAAAATGTTTCTAGTGCCACGAAACCCAGTACTAGAGCACATATAAGAACTTAGGGAGGACAACCATCCCATACCCACAACCGGGACTAATTTTTACACACTGTCTCTGCCTAGATGAGCTTACAATCTATGATCATGGTATCCGAGTCACAAGGAGATAAAGTCACTTGCACAAGGTCACAAGGAGCTAACACTGGGAATTGAACCAGGTTTTTGTGCTTCAAACCAGTCAGTGTCTTTACTCGCTGTGCTACTCCTCCCTTTTAGGGTTGAGGAGGAGGAACAGCCCATGGTGACCCTCTTGCTCACAGAGGTCACAGATAATCCTGGTGAGTCAGCTGACGCAGTGGCTGCCCCCCAAGCTGCTGCACTGGCTGCCCATCCAGATGCACCTTGAGCTACCCCACCTGCTGCTACATTGGTTACCTATCCAGCTGCACCTCGGCCTACACCATCTGCTGCCCCAGCAGCAGCAATGGGACAGCCAACATCTGGTTCTAATTCTGTGGTGCTGTTGGAGCACCAGAGGCTGCTGATTGAAATGCAGCGGGAGGCGTTTCAAGACATCTCGGGCCATCTGACACCAGGGCTCAAAGAAGGGAGCAATCAGCCTGCCGGTGGGAGCAGGCATCACAGAGCCAGGGGCGATGAATGCGCCCAGCAATGAGGGAACGCACTACAGCTGTCACTACCAGTGTTGAGACAGGCTCAGTAAATGTGCGCACCTGCTCTATGCATCAGGCCCTGAACACTTTCCATGCCCACTCGGTGCTAAGCACCCCAGATGAATCTCTGGAGTGTATGGCCACATCAGGGATATCCAAATTCGTTGAGACTTCCCCTTGTCCACCATCAGAGGAGATGGCCACACCATTCGCACATGTGTTCCACAGTATGTGCCATGGGAGAGCCCGTACCCATCGGCCACGTGCGGGAGGCAGTGCCCCACAAAAGAGGCGTGGCATTTAAATCTTTGTACGTTTGTTCCTATTTATGTATATAGTTATATTTGTTGTTTGTAAATAATGTTAATCTATTTGTTTCTCTTTACACAAAAGTGCCACAACTGTATGTAATAAAATATTATTTTTCCTACTTCTGTCTCCTTGAAAATCTTGTTCTCATATGTAGAGTCATTCTTATACAGTAATACTTTACACACTCAATCTACTATATATCCCAGGCTGTTTGTCTGTGTCTCATTATGCACGCCCAAACTATAAGGCCTAGAACAACCAAACTTGGAAGGATTACTTCATGTATCAAATTAAGTCATGGTTTGGATCGTGTCGAACATTCCAAAGAGGGTGCTGCTAAGAACTTAGGTTCCATGTGGGACCACATCTACTATATATATTTTAAAAAGTTGTTTGTACTGCTGCGGCCGAGTTTATTCGAGCATTTGCCCGTTCTCGGCCGCAGCAGTAACCTGGCGCGCGCCGGAGGGTGCCGGGCGCGCGCCGAAGGGTGCCGGGCGCGCGCCGAAGCAGCGGAGGAGCGCCCTCCGATCGGGGCGCTCTCTCTCCCGCTACCGGGTCCCCCGGAACCCCCTGCCACCGTCCCCCACATCGCGGGACACCAGGGCTCCCTTGGGGAGCCCTGGACGCGCGTGCAGGGGGCGCAGGCACCCGATGACGCGTGACCGCGCATCACGCTGAGGGAGTGCGGCTAGCACGCCGGGGCATCCCCCGGCTTGCGGTGCTAGCCGTGCTCGGATAAAACGTGTCGGTAGTGTATATTCTCTACGCATTTGGCCACCTCTGAAGATATAACCACATTTTGCATGTTGGTTCCTGAGATCAAGGAGCAGGTTTTTCTGTTTGGAAACAATTGGTTACATTCTATTTTCAATTCTATGAGTTATTACAATTTCTCTAAGCAAGTCAGCCACTTGGTGTTGTACCTGGTAGGCTATATCTCTGGCAGCGTCATAATGAGACCAGATAGCTATAAAAGTTTACACAGAAAGCAGACGAAAAAAGAAAGTGAGGATGTCATTTGGCACGTGAGGAGAAAGTAAGAATGCTGGAGAAAGAAAGAGAGGCGCGGAACGAATTGGGGACATCATAAGGTACAGTATTAAAGGAAAATGATGGAAGGGAGAGAGATGAGGGGGGTCAGAGAAGGGGATTAGAGGAGGGGGGTGAGAGGAGGAAAGGGAGAATGAGAGGGAGGAAGGGGGCGAAAAACCCGTGCAAAGCCTGGATTTATGACTCCAGAGCACTGCAACCCGTGCAAAGCCGGCACTTTAGAAAGTAAATCATATAATAGTTAATCCCTTAAAAAAGAAAACTATTTAAATTATGTTCCACCATATATATGATGGTATAACACATGTAATGTAAGGCATAAATCCTACACTCAGTCCATTTATATGGATACCAATTAAGACCTTCCCTTTTCCTGTACAGTAGGCTGTTTGTAGAAATAACGCAATGCTCCTCGGGTTTTGGAAGTGAGCAAGGGAAGCTTTTGGCAGGCGCTTAATATCGTAGCATTATTCTCATACGTTAACAGTAAGGTTGCGCTTATAGTGCCGGCGATGGCGACGCAACGTCGCATCAAAAACAAATGCATTGTCGGCGCTTATAGTGCATGTGACCAAGCGACAGCGCTACCAAAAATTTGGTAGTCACTGTTATTTGATATTTTCGGCAACGGACTCTCCTTGTGGCCAATCGGAGAGCTTCTCCGTCCCTCTGCCTTCCCCTTTGATGACGTCACTGGCCTTGTAGCCAGCTACGTCACCTAAAATTGAATTGCAACTATCCCAATGGCGACAGGTGACATCATCTGTTGCGTCGCTAACGCCGGCATTATTAGCGCAGCCTAACGGAGGCCTGAGGATCTCTGTAGTTTGTTAAAGTGCTCAGTACGGTATGACTTACATATGAAGAAGCCTAAAGTCCGGTAACATTGATCGTTTCGTTATATTTAAGGAAAATAGCTGAACATCGTAACACTAAGCATATTTGTGGATATGCGTTACAGATATCAATACGTTCAAATTTGATAACGTTATGTTTAAAAATGAATGATCTTCTGAGGATCTACTCTTTAGTGTACTAAGGGAGTAGACTTGACAATACAATAAATAAGTATCAAATGTGTTCAATACGTTTTCTATACTTCTTGATATATATGGTTGTGCTTATGCCATGTCTTGTACTCCTCAGCTTTGGATACTTTTTGTCATTGCTGGATTTTTGTGAAACCCTTTACGGCTGCAAAATGTTTAAACCAATGTAAAATAAACAGTTTATCTCCACCGCACACTAATTTCACATCAACATCATAGTTGATAAAAATAATCTTTTTCTTTTATTTGCAGATTGCTTGTGATTGCGCGTTTCGAGGGGTTGCTTCATCAGTTAACAAAGAGTGTTCCCCTCTAAAACGTTAAGCAATCTGCAAATAAAATAGAAAGATTTGAATCAACTGTGATGTTGGAGTGAAATTAGTGTGCGGTGGAGAGGAATTGTTTACTTTACATGTACTGGATAATTAATTAAAGTAGTACATTTGAATCCACAAAATGTTATTATCATGTTTATGATTGCTTCTGCCATGTTCAAGATCCAAAAGATAATTTCCGTCACTGTAAGAAAAGCTCACCAAAAAGCATCTTCTGAATCACCTTGTTCTTAAAACTGGTGTGACAATGCTTCCAAATGGTTTAAACTCTCTCCAGATCCAAGCCATACCTGCAAAGTCTGACACATTGCCCAGTGTGAATCCCTCTTTTTAAAGAGGGCAAATGACGACTACTATTTTTTTTAACAGTATGTATTGTGTGTATTGCCTGGATTTTATACTTATACTGTACCTGTGTGAATGAAATGATCCAAGCCAACATAACATTTCGACATCATAAAAGTAGGCTATTTGTTACAGTTTAAAAAATATATACATTTCCAGTCTCTTATGCCATTGACATAAACACATTTCGGTGATGTATCGATGAAAGAAACATCTTGCTCGCTATACAGTACCATATCCTGGTAGAGACTGCATTCGATGTAAGGAGTTAGAAGAACAGAGAAGCCACATGTTACTATGTAAGGCTGAGTCCCCGCTGGTGCTGAGCGCGCTTAGCGCATTGTGCTTGGCGCGCTTACCTTAGACAATGTGGATCGTCGCGCTCATGCGCGGGCACACACGCTCACCCACGCTTGGCGCTTGGCTAAACAATTTTTTTAACTTTCGAGCGCGCTCAATTTGCCCGCAATGCCGCCCCCCCCACACGCGCTTCCGAAACAGCGAGTACACCCGGCGCTCATGCTTGGAGAGCTGGTGACGTCACCGCTCTCAAGCATGAGCGCGGTCAGCGCCAACGGGCCGCAGCCTAACTAAGAAAGAAAATATAACTGTAGGTGTTCTTCAAATGGCATTTTATGACACAGCGTTTACAGGGTAATGTATACATTTTGAAGTCATCTATATTAAAAGTGATGTATCTAATTCTGCATCTCTGTGTAGGATTTCCACCGTTTCTTTTACTAGCATCAAAAACTCGGGCAGGTTTGCAATAGCATAAACCAGCGGTGTCCAATTGGAATTCAAAGCTTGCCACACTTGTGGTTGTTTTTCCATATTCGACACATTATATTATACAAAACTAAACACCCCAAATATACACAATGACCACCCCAATACACAATAACACCCCTCACCCCAATACACATAACTGCCCGCCCCCACCCCAATAAACAACCCCCCAATACACAATAACCCCACACCCCCAATACATATAATAACCCCCCCACTCCCTATACACATAATAACCCCCACCCAATACATATAACCCCACCCCTCAATACACAAAATAACCCACAATACAGCTCGGTGCACTCTGTCTGCTGCTTGTACAGTAGTGTTCAGGACTACATGTGCCAGGATACACTGGTATCACAGATTGGTCACCATGGACTCTACCTGCACCAGGAGGTGGCCCACACTGTCAGTGCCCCAGTAGGGTCCGGTCATGCTGTTGCTCCGGCTGTGTGTGTAAGACCGGGCCCTGCTCCCATGACAACGAGACGCACTCCGGACTGTACCACTGCGAGCGGAGCGGGAGGCAGGACAGAACATCCGCACACAGACAAGGCCGTGCGGAAGAAAGGCAGACTGGACAGCAGAGGTGGGGCTTACACCGGAGGCCAGGCCACAAGCGGAGGAGGGTGGGGAGCTGGGGCCCGGCAGGCAACAGAGGCCACCCCCAGCTGCCAGGCTGTCCCAGCTCTCCCCCCTGTCAGCGGCCCTGTCCCCTAGTGCCCCGTTTGCCACAATACATTCTCCTATTCGCTACGTGGTGAGTGGCGAATGTATTGGACACCGCTGGCATAAACTATGCCCTCCTTGTCCTTTATCAAGTCCCTGGTGCGGTGGTCCCTTTTTTCTACTGTTACTCTATTCTGTCGAAGCTGATGGTATTCCATGTGGCTGCACACACACCCAGAATCATCTCATCGCCATAGTGACATAATGAAGACAGAAGGGTGAGTCCTGCATTCACCATCCCTCCACAATATAAGAAACCAGTGAGTCAACTTGTTTTAACTTGACACAGATTGTTAAGCCAGAGAAGTTTATGCTTTAGCAAACTTGGTCAACTTTTTGATGCTAGTAAAATGGTGTAAATCCAACACAGAGATGCAGAATTCGATACATCAGTATTAAAATAGCAGATGACATAAAAATGTTATCTGTACATGAAACACAAGTGTCACACACACAAACAATGTGTACATGATATGTGTGTGTTATGTAACTTCCACTTACATTTGAATCCTTTTAATGCTTGAGAAACCATGCCATACATTGATAGGGTAGTTGTAATAATCCTTGGCATTTGAGATATGTAGACAGAGGGATGAGTCTGAGAGGAGCTGGTGGGTGCTAAGACAGGGCAGCTGCTTTGAGCTTCTGTAGTCACATGTAACAGAGTGTATTTTCTCTATTTCCATCCTCCCTTAACAGCTTGTGCAGAGTCCCTTCAGAGAGGTGAATGAGGATAGGTGTTGTAGGTGAAGCAAGCTGTTTTTGTTTGCTAGAGGCAGGAGTGCACCCATTGACTGGAATGTGGGAGGGACTACGCCAACGCTAAGTGTTGACATTTTCTTGTGGTGAGCGACCAAAGGAAGTCTGTAAAATGTAACTTTGCAGCCACCGCACTATTTTAATGAGAGCTGGAAAGTAAAGGAAAAGAAAACTTTGTTTTAACTCTGCGACCGCAACCTAAGAACTATTTGTCACAATGACTATGCAGTGACACTATGGTATATACAGTTGAAGGATGTGGTCTGTGTATCCTCTCAGAAATTGTATGTCTTGCAGGTTCAGGTTGTTTGAAACTAATAGTATAGCGTTTTGGATTTAGTGCGTTACAATGCTTCTTTCTCTGGTATTTTCCCTGGCAAATGGTTTACCTGCAGGCCTTTTCTCAAGGAGAATGAGTTTCTCTTCCCAATACACAATACTGATGGAAAACCTCTGTGTGTTTGTATGTCTTCCACAGGTACCCACATCTGCTTCATTCCTCTAATTTATCATATGCATACAGCTGCAGACTCTGGTTAGTGACGTGCAAATGGGGCATTGATGTATAATTTGTAGCCTCCCATCAATTTCATACATGAATTCCTAGCACATTTGCCTGCTGCCTTATACAGTGTGTACAGCAAAGTCTAGGAGAAGGACGTTACAGAATCAGTGGGCCCACTGAAAGACGGCCATGTCATTGTTTTAAACTCATCGGTATTTAGTTATGACTTTCCAGTGTGAAATTGACAGCACCACTGGCTCTCACCTCAGTGTACACAAATGATGTCAGCTGCTTTGACCTTTTGTATGCTCTATCTGACAATGCAATGTGCAAACATTATTATCAAGTCCTAAAGAATGTCAAAGATACCCGGAGTGATACTAAGGTCGCCGATATCGGGGACAGCCAGGACTGCTGTCCCCGGCCTGGTGTGTTTGGGGGCCCCGCCTCCGGCCCGCACATTAATTTCCTGCAGCAGCCCTGAGATGTAGCAGCAAGATCACAGAGGGGAAATTCCATCCTCTGCAGAGCCTCTGTGGGTGAGCGGGGCCTGCATCAGGGGGCAGGGCTTTGAGGACAGCAGCAGGCAGGCTGAGAAAGGTGAGGGAAGGGTTAAATCTGGGGGATAAAAACAGACATGAAAAGGAAGAAGACAGAAAGAAAGAAAGAAAGAGAAAATAAAGTACAAAGAAAGATATACATGGGTGGGAAAAGAAAGACGTGAGGGGAAGAAGAGAGGGAGACATGAGGGGGAAAGAAAATGCAGGAAGGATTATAATGAAGGGGAAAAGGCATGGGAGCGGAAAAAGGAAAAGAGGGGGGAGAAAGAGAAACAGGGGTTAAATAAAGAGAATGGCATGTGTGAGAGAAGAGGGGGGGGGGGAAAGACATGAGGGGGAACCAAGATAAATTCATGAGGGGAGAACAGAGAGAAATAGTGAGATAAACAGTGTAAAATGAGACAGACATGCTGGGGAGAGAGAAAAAGAAGCTGGGTGGAAGAGGAGAGCGAGACAGGCTGGGGGAGAGGAGACAAAAAGACATGCTCAGGGGGAGAAGAGAGAGAGAGACAGGCTGGGGGGGGGGGGAGAGGAAAGAGACAGGCTGGGGGGGAGAGGAAAGAGACAGGCTGGGGGGGAGAGGAGAAAAAAATATAGGCTGGAAGGACAGGATACAGGCTGGGAGGGGGGTGGGAAGAAAAGAGAGAGAGAGAGAGAGAGAGAGAGAGAGAGACGGGCTGTGAAGAGAGCGAAAGACATGCTGGGGTAGGGAGAGGAGAGAAAGACCTGAAGAGGAAAAGGAGGGAAATACCACAGCAGGGGAGAATATGGAAAGACATAAAGGGTGTGAGAGAGACACTAGGAGGGAAAAGGAGAGACATGAGGAGGCAAAGTAGACTGAATGTGATTATGTCGTAACATTTGCAGGGCCCCATTCTTCAAGTTTGTCTAGGGCCCCAAAAATTCTGTTGGCGGCCCTGAGTGATACTGTAATATCAATCTTGTTTCTTTTTTTTTTTTACCACGATATTTCTATAATATAATTGCAGAGGCTTTGCATTTGTTATCAGCTCATTAGAGTTCCTATAATTCTGGTTGAAATTGAAGACGATACATAATAACTACAAATGTAAAATGTGCAATTATAGTATGATAATGGCGGTATGATATATAATTCTGCTGGGCAATCAACTATGATCACATCATCATTTTTCCTCTCATGAGTAACCTTTCAGGTTAGTGTAAATCACCTTAGGGCAATAAGGAACCCAAGCTGAGAAATCTGCTCTAATGCAGGAGTACCCAAGCCCCCCCCCCCAAGAGGTCAGATTTTCAGAATATCCCTTCTTCAGCACAAGTGCCTCAATCAGTCCCCGCTTCAGCACAGGTTGCACAAGCTTCGACTGAGCCTCTGATTGAGCCACCAGTGCTGAAGCTGGGATATCCTATCCTATCCTGAAAATCTGACTTGTTGGAGGGGGGGGGGGGGGGCTTGAGGACTGGAGTTGAGCACCCCAGCTGTAAGGCCTCGTTCAGGGTGCCAGAGACAGGAGTTGGAGGGAGGGCGGGAGGGAGGGCGGCAGTCTGCTGGGCGATGTGTGTTCATCCCCAGCAGACGTTTTCAGGAGGCGGGGAGGGGGCGGGGTTACAGACCTGAGGTTAGGGATCGACGCAGCAGTCTTGAAATCATTCTCAAAAATGATTTCATTGGCTGCCGAGGTCCCAGTGACGCTGCTGCAGCTTCAAAAAACGATTTTTTCGTTTATTGAAACTGTAGCCAGCGTCAACTCCGTACTTCGGAGACAGGGCAGCTGCTACCCTGACAACCAGTATTCAATTTGAATACTTTGTGTCCCACGGCAGCACGCACGGCAGCACGCCCTCCCTCCGAAGCCTGCGCCCTGAACGAGGCCTAATGCACTATGTTGTGCTATCAATGTGACCAATGACACAGGTTACATCTGTAGCTTACACTAGTTGCCAAGTGGTTGACACGTTTATAGTGCGAGTTACGATATACTGTAGTGAAGGTCAAAGAGAGAGCAACCATGTAAGTGAATGTGAGCAGAAAACAGGAGGTTCGAACAAAGTAGAATGTAATGTACTATACAATTGAGGTTGAGTCACAAACAACAGTAAATTCATGTGTCGTATCTTGCATTTCCATGCAGTCTCTTGCTCTGACATATCACAACAAGTCTCAAGCATGTGGCAGTGGAAACACAGTTCAGCACCAAATTCTTCTCATTATCTTCTTAAAAACCTAAGTCAAGAGACAAGCTGCATATGTAATGCCTGATCCTCGGTTTGGTAAGCTCACCACATGTACAGATGTAGCAAGCCTAAGTATCTTCGGTGCCACTGCCGCGAGCGGTCACGCGACCACTGCGAGTGATGCACTGCAGGATTAAAGCTGCAGGGGGGTCTCATTCAGAAGCATGGGCCTCCCGTAGCTCCACCGCGGCAGACACTGTCCCCAGCACCGCAGACTTTTCCATGCTCGTCTGCGGCACCAGGGACAGGAGGTCACACTACATCTGTGCAAAGTAATTTTAAATGTCACACTGTATGCAGTCAGAGAGGAGTATTTCCTTGCCTGCCCTTCTCCATGCGGCATGGAAGGAGAACCAACATCCGTAATGCTGGTAGATCTCTCACATAGCTCGTGGCCAAAGGCAGTTTGCTTTTTGGATGGATTACTGGTTTAGCTTCATTTTTTACTTTTCAAATCATGTCATACTCTTAACGCCACCAAAATCCAGGGTTCTCATACAGCTCTGATCAGAGAACAACAAAGATTTAGTTTTATTGATGTAACCATACAAAGCTCAGAATGGCCAGAATTCACTGACAATATTGTTTGCAAGAAAGATACATTGAGATGTACAGTACATTTACAGTATCAGTTATCAAAGCTTTCTGTTTAGAGACCACTATTCTTGGATAACTAACTGCTATGCTTATATATTATTTGCATGTTAACATGATTTTATTGTATTGGGGAATTCTAGTAGCTATGTTGGTCCTGAACAAATGTAGATTAATAGCAGGTTGTCGTAGCTTTGAATGGACCAAAATGTAAGTTCTTCATAGTTATACAGTTGTATACAAGCTTTGGAGACCTCATAAGTAACATTGTAACAGTAACACGTTTGTTTAGGTCAGGGGTGCACAAACTTTTCCCCGTGCGCACCCCAGCCTGCTCTCCACGGAGCTTGCGCCCCCCCCCCTGCTTGACCCCAGCGTCAATTGATGCGCGGGGTCATGTGATGTCACGTCGCCATTGTAACGCAACGTCACGTTACCCTGCGCTGGGTTACCAGGATGACGCGTCGCTGGAAGGGAAGGTAAGTGTATTATAGAGGCCTCGCACGGTCCACCGGCATCTAATTTAAATGCCTGGGGGGAGAGAGGAGGACCTCGATAACTGCCGCACCCCCTCTGAAAATATAGCGCCCCCCAGTTTGGTCACAGCTGGTTTAGGTTGTAAAAAGACCTACAGTATATTTGTTGTGTTCAACCTTCAATAAATCCTAACTGGATGAAATGCTCATGCTGTACCTATATTTATATTAATATCTCTTCTTTATTAAAATGATTGAAAACTTTTGCACAATTAAGACTGTTTTTGCATCCATCACTCAGTATAAAGTGGTAATCACAGTTGACATTCCAAAAGATGATATTTTCAGTCCATGATAGGCAGCACGTCTACTGAAAATGGTCTAAATACAGTATCGTCTGCTACCGGCCTCCCTTTTACATAATGTTCCCATTCCCCTGGATCTCATATTTTCTCTCCACTAGGAGATGGGAATATGGTCAATCAGGTGACACACTAACAACGATATACCATTTCATATTATGACTTTCAATTATACTTATTTTCGTTGTTGAAATGTTCAATACATTATACTCCTGTTTTTATATAGTTTCTCTTTGTAATCAAGAAATAATATTTTATGACTTAACATGTCCCTGCATACAGGAGCTGCTGGGGCACAATGACCCCGGGTAAAGCTAATGATTGATTTCAAATGCAGCCACTGGCAGAAATATATAAGTATTTCCAGCGGCTCTAAAGGAAGGTAATTGGGGCTACATCTGTAAATGTATGTACGGTCACACTTGTGTCCCATTGGTTACAGTATATTAGGCTGCCCACACCTTAACCTATTCACTGCACTGTATAAGCATATTTATTTCTAACAACATTTATATCGCGCCCCTTATCCAGTGCACTTTACATTAGTTTGTAAAACAATGGTGGGCTTACATATGGAACATTTCATGGGATGAATATACGGTAGTGTAATTGTTAAGCTGTCTTTGTGGTGGGCAGGGGTAAGAACATTGTGGTCGGGCTATGGATCAGGTGCATTCAGAGCTTGCTTGGTGGGCCAGCGTTGGGGTCGGGTCTCTGGATTTAGTCTTGTTAGTGGCATGGAGATGGGTATGACAGTGTGGACAGTGGAGGCCATTGGATCGGTGAGGTGGGTGACTTTGGGGAGACTTTAGGAAGGGGTGGCAGCAAAATTGCAATGCTATTTGTATGATAGCAACGCAAAAGGGGATCATTTTTTAAAGATAATATCCGATAACTAGTATCAACATACTTTTGATTTAATACTTGTTGCCCCCCAAGTTTTATCTTAACACATTGGCTGAGATTTACTAAGCTGTGGCAAGCTGTCTTAAAGCCCATTCTTTTGAAGGTGTTCTCAGGTCTAACGCCGCTTATTAAAACTAGGTCATTGCATCATGAATATATTCATTAAAATGTCAGTGTGTGTGTGGAAAGGTTCAGCTTCATTTGTTTACTGAGAAGAAGTCACAGTTAATCATGGAAAACATAGTCCACAGCCAACCCTGTATATAGATGAACAGACAGGGATAAGCTCTAATGCTGTTCTATATGTCTTTTGTTTTCTTTTTTAAATACATAGGTTGAGACCTGCACTTAGCTGTTACTTTTTCATCTAGCATTTTATTTTTCTGGCCAAAGACTACTGGCCTCTTATTTTATAGTAGAAGGCAAAATGCAGCATGTTGATCAATTGCTGAGTATAAACATCGTCTGCACCATCATTCAAATTTAGCTTAAATAATAACCATTTGTTGTTCCTTCTGCCTTATTTTTCTGATTTAAGGACTCACTGAAATCTTCAAAAATAGCCCCTAAAATATAGGCGAGGCATGTAAAATAAGTACATTTTGTTGGTATAATAAATGTTATTTAGCAGGCATTAAAACAGCTTTTTATTCAGTGTCAAAAATGCCAAGATTATATTACATCATATTACATATTATTCAATGACGCAATTTTTGGAACTTGCATCCAATATAAACCCCCGTGAAACAGATTTAGGGAAAGTGTGGTGTAAAAATAAAAACCTTAACTGGATGAGTAATGAAAGCAATTCTTTTGAAGCCTCGCAGTTTAAATGGGATGATTGCATTTTCCACTCTGTATTATTACTCTGAAATGCACAATTACAGCGAGGCCTGATGAATTAAATTAGTTGGATAAACCCAAATGCTGATAACCGCTGGCCTGTGTGTCAGCCTTATCTAATATTGAACCAGGAATATTACATTAACATTTTGTGAGGCTTTCAAGAAATAGTCAATTGGATTATTTTAGCACTATTGGACATATTAGTCTATAGCTGTCAACGATCATGACGCCAAAGACATAAATACTGTACTTGCGGCAAACATAGCTACTCCCTGGGCAAGTTACTGCTGAATGCGAGTGAAACTATAGTTGCACAGAGGGATTTTAATAGGAATTTACCTATACTATAAGTAGTAAACTGTACTATATTAGCATGATGCCTAAAAATAATCAGGGATGGATTTTTGTTGTTTATATGGTATAATAAATGTTATTTAACAGGCATTAAAACAGCTTTTTATTCAGTGTCAAAAATTCCAAAATTATATTACAGCTGCAGCGGCCGTTATTCGAAAACTTCACGCGTTGTGTACATCGGAATACCAATGTCATGACGCGGGATGTCTTCCAAATTTACCGCCTTAAGACGCGAGTGCAGAAAATGGCATTTTAGAGTTCTGGTTTTTAAACACCTTAAATTGACACAGTAGCACAGTAGCACAGTACTGTACACATTGCAATTCATTCATTTCATTGCACCCAAAGAAACAGAATCCATGAAATTCAACCAAAGCAATCGCGATAAGCTCGGGGTGCCTGGGGCGATTGGCCGCGTTCATGTCACGTGGCATGAAATCGGCGCAGTGATTTGTTTCAATAACGGCAGCTGCAGCTGTACATCATATTACATATTATTCATTATACATCATATTACACCTAGAATTTTTTTTCTGGCCAAAGACTACTTGTCTACTATTTTACAGTTCCGGGCACTATGGTTTAAAAAAATAAAAAAAAAAATGAATGGGTACTATAAATATATGGCAAATATAAACATTTTTAAAAGGTTTATTTATACTAAAGATGGGTTTGATTTAAATCAAGTCCCATGGTGCTGCACCCCATTTAACACTTTTTTTTAAATTATTTTTTTGTGTCTTTCCCAAAACCATGATGGGTTTCAATATACAATATTTTGAACAGCAATCCTGCCTAATTTGCAGCCTTTCTGTTCAAATGGTGGATTCAATTCATAAAACGGGTGCATCAAATCATATGTGCAACCTCGTCTGATTTTGCAAGAATATAAAAAAAAAGGGGCTGAAATGATCTTCTGCTGAGCAAATACAGCGTTTCATTTCAAAAGAATTCCTGACGCTTGTAGCAGATAACAGCAGCAGCTGCTGAGGTCAGTGAGATATTTTTAGATGAACCTTGAGGTCAGGGGAGACAAGGACCATTGGTTTCCATGGTTATACATAATTTTTTTTAAAGCATATTTCAGGCAGAAGAATCCTTACAATCTCATTTTGGTGCCTGTGGCAGAAGGAGATACAATGGTGGTCCCAGGGTCACAACAATCTGGCAGTGGGATTTGAACCATGCTCGCTCGCCGTGAAGAACAGTGCATTACGTCTAGGCCACTTCTCTTTGACATGTGCTCCATGACGTTTTCCTAAATAGAACTGGATCACAGATTCAGCACCAGAGTGCCCTACAGTATGTTTTCTCAGAGACACTTCCAGGAGGCTGTCATGTAGTTCGAAAGGTGTGGTGAGGACAGAGAGGGGAACATTTGGAATGATATATGTTTGGGAAAGTTGCACATCGTTGTGATAAACTGGTGATGCTTTAGCCACCTGAAATCACCTCCAACCCCCACTTTGCAGAAGAAAGTGGGACAGTCCGCCATGTTAGGTAATGTCATGTATTCCTTCAATGCATTGCTGAGCCCTCTAACACTGAGGTTAAAATGTGGGTCACCCTCATCTTTCAGAAACATGGATTCTGGTTTGTTGACTAATAAATGCAGCTACACCACTTAGAGTGAGAATGTATATGACAGGAAATAATAGCTCAGTTTCTTTTAAGAGCATAGAAATGTGAAAGGCTTGATCCTTTCAGTGTAATATAAAAATAAAATAGGACTGTGAGTGTGAGCTTTGGAGCTCCTGTATTAGGTATTTCATTGCAAGGCTTTATTGTGGGTAACAACTAGTTCAGATTTAGTGTTGCGTGTTAGATTTTAGTGTTGCATTGCATTGTAAAAGTAATGGTGACCTTGCACTATTTCCAGCTGTAAGATAACAATGTCATGTTCTGTGTTGGTATTTCTATACCCTGGCTTCCTTTTCCTTTGGAGCTCTACGTCCACTAATAACTGAATGGCGGTTCCGGATGCCAGTAAACTAGTTCATTTATTGAAAACAGAATTCAAAGATTCAGAAGTCAAAAGTTCAAAGCAGTTGATGAAAGAGAGAGAAAAAATCCAAGGGAAACTCCCAAAATAACAGAGCACAGAAGGGTGAGTAGTCGTGTTGGTCCTTTCTTCCATGTAGTAACAAAGGAGAGAGAGGGAGTAGGTGGCATGAGAACTTGGTACGAGAACTTTTGTTAGACCAACTACTTGTTGGTATCATACCACCTATTCATTCTCCCTCCTTTGTTACACCAAATAACAAAAATTAAATAAAAATTAAAAGGTTAATCTGTAACATTATCTAGCTGCAGTGTCTCTAAGCTTCACGTAGAGCCCAACAAAAGAGCACAGGAGTTCTTCCTTTAGCAGAGCAGAGATATAATAGTATAATTTCCCTAATAAATACAGAGGTGGTGATAGAACTTGCAGCCATGACATATCCCTTCTTAAAGTCCTTAACGGTTCTAACTATTGGTTCCTGAAGTGGAAGTGAGAAGGGGATATGTATCACGGTGAAGATATTTCCTCCTTAATGTGGTATACCATTTTTAATGTACAAGTTTCTTACATCTGATACTAATCTTTTGTCCGTAGAGATTATGGTGACATCAGACAGGACAGATGATGTATGTAGTGAGCAGGAAGAACTGCATTCTCTATAGATAGAAACTTTGATACAGTACATGCCATGATACTATCACGCAGATGACTCCTCCAAAAACCACCCGCCAAATGTTCTACTTACATAAATATGGCACAAACAGGTGCAACATGGAATCAGTGCTCTTAATGATGGTTTGAAGTCATAATGCTTATTTGCAATGTATGAATTATTCTGAATTTTACATTTCCCACCGTGTCCTGTTGATCGTAGTGAGAACACATTATCTGAATTTAGCCACTCCTATTACTATTGCAGTCCCACAGCCCACCACAGAGTGTGACAACATAATCGGACCACTGAACCATGTCTGTACCATGTGACATATCAGAGACGGGCCAGCAGCATCTCTGTATTCTTGCCTGGGCTAATTCTGTATCATCTTGACATTTAGCAGTAGTGATTTATAGGGAGAATGTACCAGAATCCCAAACGAAAAATTAATTAACATGTAACAAAACATTTTTTTTTTTTTTTAATAATTAAATGTGTCAGAAACAAAGCCTGTTTCCCCTCCCAGTCAGTACCCTGGCAGCATTCCTGGGGGTTTCATGTGCACAACATGAACATTTTTGTTGATTTCTAAAAATAAATTAAAAAGTGCCCAAATTAATTTATAGTCAGTTCACCCACAACAATAACCCCATCACTAAAAACACTGGAGACCGTGTTATCACCATGGTTTCTGTGGAATATGATTGCATGTGGCTGTAAACATTTGTCCTCATGGTTTGTTAAAAGTTATTCCATTTATACAAAGTGTATTGAACAATTGTAAAACAGGCCACACACTGGGAGAAGCTTAGCCAACATTGCTCAGTGTGTTTAAAAACAGGAAGTGCTGGAACAAAACGCACACTGCAACAAATGAACTCGATAACAAGATGTGAACATATCCAGCTTCTGATTAAATCTTTTCATTCACTATGATGGAAACATTACATTTCTACTCATGCCTGGTAACAACCAAGCATGGCACTAACATAATCACAGCAATGATTAATTACTGTGGAGATTCATTATTGGTTTCAGATTGCTAGATTGATACAGCTGAGCGCTGTGTGCTGTTGTACGTACTGCAAAGGATCTAGTGCATTCTACCAAATAGTTGAGGTGAATACAGACAATTTACCAAGAGATGCAAACTATTATTATTTTATTTGTAGGGCGACATGTTCCACAGCACGGTACAATGTGGAAGGGAGGTCAATAACATTGGGATGGATATAACATTGTTTGACCAAAAGAGTACAGATATACAGGCATACCCCGGTTTAAGTACACTCACTTTAAGTACACTCGCGAGTAAGTACATCTCGCTCAATAGGCAAACGGCAGCTCACGCATGCGCCAGTCAGCACGTCCTGAACAGCAATACCGGCTCCCTACCTGTACCGAAGCTGTGCGCAAGCGGGGAGACTATAGAGCCTGTTACAAATGCCTTATTTCCATCAGTTATGCACGTATATGACGTTTGCAGTACAGTACATGCATCGATAAGTGGGAAAAAGGTAGTGCTTCACTTTAAGTACATTTTCGCTTTACATACATGCTCCGGTCCCATTGCGTACGCTAATGTGGGGTATGCCTGTACTGTATATAAGGCACTGACTGTGAAAGCAATGACACTTCCTTTGAAGCAGGGGAGCCTGGTTCAAATCACCGGTGTCAGCTCCTTGTGATCTTGAGTAAGTCACTTTATCTCCCTGTGCCTCTGGCACCAAAATTAGATTGTAAGCTCCACGGGGCAGGGGCTCATTGTGCAAAATTCTATGTACAGCACTGTGTACACTGTCAGCGGCATATAAGACTAAAATATATGTATGTATTAAGATAAACTGTGACAATAGGAAGGGAGTTCCCTGTCTCAAGCTGTAATAATATGTACAAACCTGTGTGGATATTCGGATCATTGGTTTTATTCACATGCTAGCAAATGACAGTGTTAAGTAGCAAAGCATTATATTTTCTGTTACACATACTGTTGTTTAGTGGAAAACAAATAATTACTATTTAGGTTATCATCAGAATGTTAGTATCCTGTAGCTCGCTGCTACTCCGGAACAAAATATATTAAATAGTGCTACAGTATACTTGTTTTTAGTAAATACCGGGCCATATTTACTAAGCAGTGCTTTGCCAGAGGATATCTTCATGTAAGGTGTCTTATGGCATAGCACCATTTAGTAAATATGGACAACAGTAGTAATCCTGCACACTAGTGATGACTGTATAATAAAGAAGTGTTGTGTATCAGGGCTTTATAGGTTTATTTGAGCCCTCTTCTAAGCCAGAGAGGCCAGCAATGCATTGCAAAATGAAGAGGTTAATAGCCAATTGTGAGGGCTGCAGTAGGCTTATTGTATCACAGCTGATTGCATTGTTCCTGGCTGAATGTGTGCATAATAAAGTTCAGCTGGATTTTCCACAGGAAGATTCAGTATCGCAGACCATGACTCATCCTACTAGAATATTGATAGAGCTGAAAATCTTACACTGCATAACAATCCAGCAATTCTTCTCCTGTTCTAATGAAAAAAAAGCAAAGAGAGATTGTAGAAACTGCAGCAGTGTATATTTAAGCCATTTCTACCGTGGGACTAGTTAATAGAAATTAGTTGGTGCTAATTACTGTTGGAAGCACTATCATACACCCAGTTGCACAAGCACGCTGCCTAGGGGTCACACTAGACTCCTATCTCACATTCTCTCACATTCAAAAGGTATCTAAAACCTGTTGTTTTTTCCTCTGCAATATTACAAAGATACGCCTTTTCCTCTGTTGCTCGACTGCTAAAACTCTGACCCATTCTCTCCCGTCCCAACTACTGTAACCTCCTGCTGTCTGGCCTTCCTGCCTCTCACCTGTCTCCCCTGCAATCTATCCTAAATGCTGCTGCCAGAATCACTCTACCCTTTCCTAAATCTCTCTGCGTCTCCCCTGTTGAAATCCCTCTCCTGGCTTCCTATCAAATCCTGCATCTCGCACTCAATTTTCCTCCTCACTTTTAAAGCTTTACACTCTTCTGCCCCTCCTTACATCTCAGCCCTAATTTCTCGCTACACACCATCCCGATTCTTGCGTTCTGCTCAAGGATGTCTTCTCTCTTCCCCTTTTGTATCTAAAACCCTCTCCTGCCTTAAACCCTTCTCACTGACTGCCCCAAACCTCTGGAATGCCCTTCCCCTCAATACCTGACTAGCACCCTCTCTATCCACCTTTAAGACCCATCTTAAAACATACCTGTTTATCGAAGCATATGAGTAGCTCAGTGGCTGATACATTCCACCTCATACATAAACCTTGGCCCCTTGCAGACGCACTTACCAGAACACCTTCTTACTGTCTCTATACGTTCTTCCTACCATCAAATTAGATTGTAAGCTCTTCGGAGCAGGGACTCCCTTTCCTTAAATGTCAGTTTATGTCTGAAGCACTTCTTCCCTTTATGTGTTATTTGTATTATTTGTTATGTATATGATTATGTTACGTGTATTACTGCTGTGAAGCGCTATGTACATTAATGGCGCTATATAAATAAAAACATACATACCGTACATACATAAAGAGTGTTCACTAAGATTAAAACTGTTTTAATGGTTCCCTTGTTTGCATGTTTAAAAAAAAAAAAAATTTGCATTGTTATGTAAATCCACAATGTACTGAAATGTTCAATACGCATATCTTTAGTTACGGTTCCATTTCACTAAGGCTTACAGTATACAGTATCCCTGAAGCAGGGATATTCTAAAAACCTGCAAGTTGTTGGCCAACGAGGACTGGAGTTGCCCACCCCTGCTTTAGACCTATGAGGGACTTTTCCTTCAATAGAGAAATCTAGCATTTATATTTTGAAAAGAGGTAAATATAAAGTTACAATACAATATTACACACCTTTCCAACCCCTTCAGTTCTGAAGAGCTTTACTAAATAGTTTTTGTTGCTTTACAGGTCCTTCAAAAATGAATGACTAATGTCGTGTAATGTCTATATTTAAGGTTCTGCAATGGAGTTCGCGAAGCAACCAAACTCAAAGGGTATTTGTTCCTCCAATGTCCATCCTCTGCTTTTCACTTGAGCCTTTTATCATGAAAATGGAAACAAGCGACATGGTCACAATTCTGTGCCTACAGAATATCTTTTTTCTTTGGTTGTCCAAATACATTGAGTAAAATCGAATTTCTCTTTCTTTATATGAAGTTTGAACTTGGGCCTCGGCCAAGCTTACTGCTTGCTGGTGGAGGTGCGCTGAGGCGCGCTCCCGCGCAGCACTGAGCCCCTACAGCAGCAATTATAGCGGCTTTAGTAGGGGCTCACCTACGCTTCCGCAAGCGCGCGGAAGCTTAGGTCTTAGGGAATTTTAAAATTCCCCCGCTTGCCGGCGCGCAGGGCCAGTCACGTGAGCGGTTTGCTCAATGAGGGCAAACCATCTCCGTGACGCCCCCGGCCCGCCCCCTGACGGCACGCAGGGCAAGCAACCGCAAGGCCAGGGAAAGCACCCGCTTTCCCTAAGCCTCAGCGCGCCTCAGCACGCCAGCGGGGAGCCTGGCCAAGGCCTTATGCTTATTTTGTAAGATGCAAGATCACCGAAATGGCCGATCTAGCACCACGGCCTAGAAACTCCCACTGACTTGACTTCCAGATGTAGAAAAAGATAAAACAGAACACTATTTATTTATATTTTTGACAGTGACTAGGCAATCCACAGCCCTCTTGGCAAGACAGTACATTAGTGTTCTCTCTTCCCCAACCCTGTCTCTCTTCTCTTTCCCACTCTCTGCTCCCCTCCCCCCTCTCTCTTCCCCTCCCTATTCCCCTTCCCTTCGCCATCTACTCTCTTCCCCTTCCCTCCCCTGCTGGTATCAACTGGCAGCATCTCCTCCCAGCATCCCCCTCCCCACCCTCCCTAGCTCCATGATGCCATGAAACGTGACATTGCGGCACCATGAGGTGTCACGTTGTCATGGCAACGCGGCGCCACAGAGCGTCCCGTGGTCATGGCAAGGTGAAGCCGCATGGCAACGCGCCGTCCTATTGTCATGGCAACGTGACGCCATTGGACATCGCCGAGCCACGATGACAGGACCCTGTATGAGAAGATGCCGCCGGAGAAGGTAAGTTACAGAGGCCCCGTGCTCTCCCCCAGGCAATCAGGTTAATTGTCGTGGGGAAGAGCGCAGGTCCTCTGTAACCGGGGGGCTCGGTGCACAGGCACCGACGGCCCCCCCATCACGCCAGTCCTGACTGTACTAAATAAACAGTTACAACTTGATTAAGATATCTGTTCTTTTTTTAATGATTTTGTTTCACACAGTGCGTGATCCTCGATATACAGTTTGCTTTTTAAAAGTACCCATGCTTTTAAAAAGTACTTCTCATCATGCTTGTATTCCAAACTCGTCTGGCATCATGCCTTGGCAAAGTAAATAAGAGACGTGGCTGGGATAGTGTGCCAGCCTTCCTGCTGTTAGCTTAACACCAGTGTGCAGAAACCATGCAAGTGCCCTGTACTTAGGATAATACTGAGAGTCATTACACACACGCAATACACCCTGAAAAATGGAATCCAATTGGGATATGCTTGCAAACATTTTGTTCCTCTTTGAATGATAATTATTAGGCAACTGCAACTTGGAATTAAGAATGTACTGCTTTCCAAGCCATCTCTCCCCCTCTCCCTCTCTCTCACAATGTGTAGATTGAGAAAAGGAAAAATATAAGGTCAGTCTTGCTGAAATGCCTTGAATTTTCCATTGAATTTGACAACTTTCAGGATTTTTTTTAAATTGGGGAGCAGCAGTAACGAAGGGTCTTTATATTTATATGTTGGGGGGGGGGGGGTTTCTTCGAATGATGAGATGAGATTTAAAGCGTATTTGGATTTTGGCTACGTCTGCAGGTTTTATTTGTATTTATTTATTCTAGCATTTAGACATTGTGGATATTTCATGAGGTTTTGGAGCTAAGCAGGAGACATGTACAAGTCAGTAGGAGTCGGAATCTGTTTCCAAGATGTTGAGTCAGACGTCCCTTTGCTACTTAGCTATGGCACGACACAATGAATTGTATCAAAGCAATTTTGGACAAAAATCGATGCAAACAGCGTCATTTTCAACTTGTGTCTCATAGCTTCAATGTATGTATGAACCCTTGAGTTCTCTGAGCATCCCTAAACGGTTCCCTGCCATTTTCAGGTCATTTGAAAATTGTTCCAAATACAGAAGAATTTACAATGCATCTGATCTCAGACAAGAGAGGTTTGGTGTTCCTTACAATGCATCGGATCTCAGAAGCGCTATTAGAGGAGGTTGGGGTTTATTACAAGGCATCGGATCTCAGGTGCGCTATTGGAAAGGGTTGGGGTTCCTTATAATGCATCGGATCTGAGATGTGTATTAGAGAGGGTTGGGGATCCTTATAATACATCTGATCTCAGACGTGCTATTTGAGAGGAACAGAAATGGAACAAAAGAACAAGCGCACACAACATCTAATAATGTACCTTGTGTAACTGGTGATAGGTGAATAGGTATGATTAAATACTTAAGGAGGTAGTGCAGCTCCGGAAGGAGGACTCAATCCAAAGTCCAGACTTCTCTGCCCT
The DNA here is from genome assembly GCF_040206685.1 of Ascaphus truei. Lineage (NCBI taxonomy): Eukaryota > Metazoa > Chordata > Amphibia > Anura > Ascaphidae > Ascaphus > Ascaphus truei. The sequence goes on from NC_134484.1 coordinate 63,384,677, forward strand.
ATTCGTGCTATTTGAGAGGGTTGGGGTTCCGCAGAACTTCACAATATAATTATATGGTTACTTAACATAAAAAAGGTTGAAAAACAATTATTTAGGCAAGTGGGTCCCAAATCCAGTCCTCAAGGAACACCAACAGTGCAGGTTATAAGTATACCCCTGCTTGAGCACAGGTGGTTCAGTCAAAAATGATTGGGCCACCTGTGCTAATGAGAGGATAGCCTTAAAACGTGCGCTGTTAGTGTTCCTTGAGGACTGAATTTGGGAACCACTAGGTACTTGACTTCAACTTTCCCCTTTATTGCAACATTTTGCAATCTGGGGAATGTTAACAGGTGGAGCTAGGAAATAATTACATACTGTAAGGCACATATTAGAATAAGAAAAATGAACGTCTGCATCATCATCACATCTTTTACTAGCAACTTCCCCGTCAACTGTAAGAACCACCCTTTGCATTCTTACACCTCCCCTCTCGTTCTGCACGTAAGTTGTTGGAGCTGTCTGTCATATTTTCAAAAAAATGTCAAACTGTGCGACAACTGTGTTTGATGAATAGCTTTGAATCTGGATGGCAGAAGTGAGGTAGCTTTTCATTTGAAGGAGAATGTGAAGGAGCCCATTTGAAGTGAACCCAAATTGGATTGTCAGATTCGTTTATTTTTTTTAGCACTAGTGGCGATTTGTGTAATATATATATATATATATATATATATATATATATATACTGTATATCAAATGGAAATATTACTGTATGCTTATTTGCATGTTTTAGACAGGTCTGCAACCCCGCTTTCCACCATTATCACCCAGCACAGAGCACATCCACTGGGGCAAGGGATTCTGGGAAATGACATGCAAATGAGCACACAGTGCTACCTTTTGCTTCAAAACCATTTTTTAACATGGTTCCCTATAGGTGTATATATATATTTGTATGTATGTATGTAGCCACATTTATGCTTATTTTGTTTTGAATGTGATTACATTATTACAGAACCCTAATGCCACATTTTCAGTGGGTTTCTTGCAGTTTTCGATTGTGTACAAATGACAATGTTCATAACAGGTAGTCTAGTAAAGAATGTTCACTGGACATGACTTAGACTACTCTTGAAACGAAGTTGGATTTATTAATAATTTGTCGGGTTAAACAAAAGTTACTTAATCTTCCATGCATCACAAATCGAATGAGCAATTTATCAGCCAGTTGAGTGAATCTTTATATTGTTTAGTAGTTGCATAGTATAGGGATTAAAAACTTCAGTCTGTATTACATGCAGTTTGAACCATTCACGGTCATAAAACCATTGGTAAGCAAAGACAACGCCCCATATTTGCTAAGGGTGGCTTTTCCATAAGACGCCTTTGAGTGCTGGAAGACACTTTATTGTTCGTTCAATTTAATGGGCCGTAAATTGTCTTTTGGTGCCTTATGGAGTAGCATGGCTTTGTAAATGGCCAAATGTATACTGCTTCAGGATATTACTAACAGCAAACATGAGGCTGTAATCTCGTCTCTTACACAGCTACAGTACCACATGATTCTGCAGTGTTTTTATTTTATTTGCACTAATGTTCAAAGTACAAGGTCATCCTAAGTGTGTTCTACCCAAACATTTCTGATTAACCTTCCACGAAGAAAATAGGGTGTAATACCATATATACTGTACTGTAGTATAATGATCATATCATTTTATTTTCACTATGCCTTATATCATATCTCATGCCTATGCCTTATATCATATCTCATTTTATTTTCACTATGCCTTATATCAAATGGATCAGAGGATACTATTGTGTGTATATGCAGTATATATATATCAATCATATCTCATGCCTATGCCTTATATCATATCTCATTTTATTTTCACTATGCCTTATATCAAATGGATCAGAGGATACTATTGTGTGTATATGCAGTATATCAAAGAACAGGCGCACTCATAGTGTAGTAAGGTTACAAATTTATATGGGACTGGAATTAAAATATGAACTGTGCACTCACAAACGGATCAATAAAAATCGCCTGTATGAGATAATATCTCAATCGCCAACAACTACAGCAGGAACCCAGCTGAGCCTCCGGTGTGGAACAGTATCCCGTCTCTAAGTAGGGGTGCCAGGTTGTAGCGGTAGGCACTCCGTGTATCGGAAGCAGGATAAATAGCTAACAGGAGTGTTCATTGCAAACATACCTGCTGCGTATGTCTCCTAAAACATCATTGGCACAGTAAAACGCTCCCCGTGTAGAGGATTACTTAATGCGCATGTGCAGTGCTCCGAAATCGGTCATATCCCCTCAGTTAAAAGCATAGCAACAGTAGTTGCTCAGCTATATCGGGGAACATGCACAGTGAACTTGAGATGCACAGTAGATGGCTTATACCCATGATAAGTGCCCCCAAGTGCAGAAACAAGTATGTAAAGCATTATAATCTACTTGATAAAAAGAGGATGATTCAATAGTTATTTAGTACATTACCTAGAGAGGCAAAGTTGAACAATAAAGTATACATGAATCAGTATCAGTGAAAAATATACAGTTCTGATCACATGGTTCTTAAGGCAAGAAAATGACAAAGCAGATATTATAAACATATTCATAAAGAGAAACCACAACCTATTCTTTCCCTTATAGTGGCATGATGTATATAGAAAGATATTAAAGGCCACTACTACAAACAGATGAGTCACTCATAATCATTTGAAGGTGTTCCCTTAATGTACAACTAAGTGTACTTCCCCTATATCAGCACAGAGTATTGTAAGAAATATAGATGGCCGCTTCTGCCAACAAATTATTCATTCAAAGTCCCTTGAAAATGTTCCCAATATGGATAAACATCATGGATGTGTGGCCTTGTTGTTTCGAAATTGGTGTGTCTCGAAAGGAGTCTGGAGGATGATGTTGTCGGTCAGTCCTATAAGGATGTATAAACCCTTAAATCAGTCTTCTAACATAAATCCTGGTAGATAGGGATGCAGAGCCTTATCGTTCCAAGTAATATTCTCTCTCAGAAGACATCAGAAGGGTAGAGATGTTAATCAATCCAAAGTCGATATGGAGATGTGCCAACCCAGGATCCTAAAGGCAGACAAGGGGAGTAGAGGAGGGATAGGGGGAGAGAGAGGAATTGTGTATGAGATTCTCATCGTAATGCTGCGAATGTACATATGCCCTAAAATAACTTAATACATAATACTAGTAATGGTTGGAAATGGGTATAGGGAGGGGGAACAAAAGGAAGGGAAACATAAAGGCAGAAGGCTACAAAAACATAGAGAAGCCCAGGTAGTCATTAAGACCCCGTGGGATCATTGAGTCCATCTGTACTATCCACCTGGACTCCTTACGCAGCAGTGCCCTCTCCAAATCACCTACCCTTGTTCCCAAACTAACCCTCTCTATCGCAAAGGCCTTAAGTAAATATATATATATATATATATATATATATATATACTTATATACATGTGGTTCCCCAAGTTACTTGATTTTAAGAGTTTGTTAATAATAGCTCTTCGTTCAGCGTGTTGGTAAGTCACAAACAAACTAAACTGGTGCATTCAGAACAAATAACCAAATGTGACTTTAAAATTGTTTTTTCTATTATACATCAAGGTATAGGAAAAGAAAACCCAAAACCGGAGGTTAAAAAAACACGTGCCCAATTCTTCTGTTAAAGTCTAACCACTAATTGCTTCTCAGTGAGGGGATTCTCCAATGTGCACATTATAATCGTGTTTACTTTTTAGAACAATATTCTGGCCACGTTCAGGGTCAGAAAAGGGGCAGCCCAGCATAGCAGGCACATTAATTTTATTTATAACTTATCAAAAGGCATGCACCGGGGCTACAGTTATCTTCAAAGTTTTGTAATTATTTGTATCTTGTGAACAATTTAATAAACATTTTTATTTTCAATGCGTGAGTCCTGTAAAATTGTCTTATCACATAATTGGTGCCCTCAACTTATACTGTAGCTGTTAGGTTTATAACGGGTTTCAGAGTTCATTCAATTCATGTATAAGTGTAATTGAATATGCGATACATACTGTATGCTGCTTCTCTCTGCTCTGAAGACTTCCATCCGAAGACATAGTTTGTGAGGTCTGCAAATAAAAATACCACCTATGAGCACATTAACATGTCTCAGACATGTCAGCAACCCTGCTTTTTACCATTATCTCCTAGCATACTATACTTCTACTGCAGCTAGGGATTCTGGGAAATGACATTCAAATGAGCACATGGGTCACCTTTTGCTTCTAAGGCCTGGGACATAGTAAAAACTTTTGTGCTCCTGCTCGCTGTTGCTTGCTGCCGCTCGCTCTACCAGGAGCTTTTTGCTGTCCTGGCAGAGGAGACAGCAAGCGCTCTTGGGATGCGGGTATCACTGTGTGTGTGTCACTTGGTAGCTGTCAGTGTGTGTGTGTCACTTTGAAGTGGTGTGTGTGTTACTGGGGAACCTGTGTGTGTGTGTGTGTGTGTGTGTGTGTGTGTGTGTGTGTGTGTGTGTTATATAATATTTTAAAAATTAAAAAAAAAGACATGTTGTGAGAATAAATTATTTATTAACATTGTGCAACTTTGATAAATATATTCACACACATACATCACACACACACACACAGACACACACACACACACACACACACACAGACCTCTGTGCTGCCTCTACTCTGTCTGGTCTGGTGGCTCTGCTATCTCAGAACACCGACACAGTAGGGGAAAAAAAGGCTACAGCCCCATTGGATGGGAGCGGGCTCCTCCGCTCCCCCAAGCGGCAAAATTTCAAACTCTCCTGTCTCTTCTGATTTTCTCAGCCTCCGCACGCATCAGCACGCATGCGGAGGGAGAAACTATAGCCGCGCTGATTACAGATGCAGGGGCTTTGTGCATCTGTTCAGTGCGGCTCAGCCTGCCTCAGCAACGCTGATTTTACTATGTCCTAGGCCTAAGGCTGTGGCCACGCTGCCGCTGAGGGCGCTCATGCTTGAGAGCAGTGACGTCATCACCTCTCCAAGCATGAGCGCTCGGCTGTCCTTCACAAATTCGAGAGCAAGAGCTGGGTGGCGTGGCATTTAAGGGAGGGGGCGTGTCATTGGCTGGATCGAGGCTGTATGTGTCTGTGTCCCACCATTCTCTCCTTCCCCCTCATCCATCCATTCTCTCCATTCTACCCCTCTTCCCTCCATTCTCTCCTTCCCTCCATTCTCTCCCTTCCCTCCATTCTCTCCCTCCCTCCTTCCCTCCATCCCCCCCTTCCCTCCATTTTCTCCCTCCCCCTTCCCTCCATTCTCTCTCCCCCTTCCCACCTCTCTCTCTCCCCCCTTCCCACCTCCCCTTCATTCTCTCTCTGCTCATCCGATACTGTCTCTCACCCCATTCTGTGTCTGTCTCTTTCTCCCCATTCTCTGTCTCTTTCCCCCCCCCTGCTTTCCTCCCATCGGCATCCTCCTCCTCTCTGCTTTCCCCCCTGTCATTGGATGGCTCAGGCTGTTGTGTGATTGTTTGAGACTGCTGCTCTTTCATTGGTCAGAGAAGGGTCATGTGAGCATTTTCAACACTTGGAAATCAAATTTCCTTGTCTCTCCAAGCGCTGAGCTTTGGAGAGCATACGTGCACGAGTGAGCGCGGCCGTACTAATTGAGATTCACTGAAGTAAATGCGCCAAGCGCACTCAGCGGCAGTGCGGACGCAGCGTTTATACAGCCAAACTGCAGGGCGCACGCATGCATCTGTGACATCACATTAGCGACGTGGCAGAGCGACGTGCACAAGCACATGCTACTGCGCGCATGGCTGCAGGCTGAAATCTGTTTTTTGATTGGACGACCGTGTCACGTGATGCGGCCATTGCAACCGGAAAACAAATGTGCAAAACGCTTCCACTGTCGCCCGCATTGCAGTAGGAAGCGGCGAGACAGTCGCGCTTGGTATAAGCGCTTTCCGGGTATGTATAATTTTTGTTTTGGCGCTGTGTGCATTTTTATGTACAGTACCATCACGGCCTTATCCATTTTAACATGGATTGTGAGGTCTGAAACTTATACAAAGCTACGGCATGTCTATGAAGAACTCTCTTGTTGATTCATTGGAAGGATCCACAGCCTGTAACAAAGTTACACTTCTCAAAGCTTAATGTGACTTACACCGCTGTACTACTGTATAAGAAATATGGTCTAACAGAGACAATACACAGCAGGTCTAAAATTGAGTAAATGAGTGTGTCACTATAGGAGCATATAAGGGAACAGAGAATGACAGCATTAGGAGTAGAGATGTATGAAACTATGCAAAATTGCTATTTTTCCCCCTTTCATTTTGCTTCTTTACAAAGCATTTCATCAAGCATCAAAGAGCTAATAATGTTGGTAAATTAGTCTTAGATTTTTTTATTTTATTTTCTCATCCCCACTTGTTGCATGCCTAGTCACTTGAGAAAGACCTATACAGGTCGAAACGTTGTATGGCACAAATAAATTAGCTTATAATTCAAAATCCGTAGAGCGTTGGTTCCCTTTTTTCCTGACTATTTATTTTCTCGGCATTAGGTGAATCTAGTGATTTTAGAGATTTTTTGGGGAATTAGCATGTACAATAAAATGGCAGTGCACACTGACTTAATGCTTCGCAAATTGCTTGTTAGCTCTGGATTGGTCGTGGTTTTTGTTTTTCACGGCTGAAAAATGACAAATTATGCCTGTTTTGCGACCTTGGGCCAAAGTTTTGCTCATCTCTAATAAGGATAACAGACTATCTTAGTATACTACGTGTAACAAAGAGAGTATGTTGAGGGAAATAACTAGTTTATTCTTAAGGTTCATTCAATCTTCCTAAAAGGGTGGATGTTTAATGGGCACTTGAAGACAGATCACTTTAGTGGCTGAAGAATAGCAGTGGTACTAGGAGGGGAGCTCCAGAAATTGGAGGATGCAAAAAATACAATAAAAGAAGACCCAACCTGTGGGAAAGTAATAGAGACAAGTAGAATAAACCAGAATGGGCGGTATTAGCAAGTGTATTGTGAGCGATTCGGGATGAAGTGTACTGTACATATGTGCACACAAGGGGAACACTTTGATGACAGGAGGTGAAACTTGATAATCATTGCGGGACTTGAGAGAAATATTAAAATATTTCTGAATGGAATTTGACACATTCCAGTTCAAAATTGAAAAATGCAATCGCCAGATTCCCAATCACCACAGGCATTTACATTTCAATAAAGTATTGCTTTGTTGAGAAACAAATATGCGGTAGACTTGTTTATGACCTTAACTAATGGTTTAAAAGCCCCTGGTACACGACAAAAATAAATGTTATGTACGTCAATGGGATGTTAATACTGAAATTATCATTTAAAAAGGACAAGATACCGCAGTTCATTGACCTTTTTTTTTTGTTTCAATTTTTTTTATTGAGTTTCAGAGAGATATACATTATACATTTAGTATTTCCAAAAAAGTGAATTCTAGAAACATTTAGTATTTACAAAAAAGTGGTATATAGTAACAATCTTGTACATCGATTAAATTGAACAGTATTTTGAAACATGCACAATGAGTTGTTGTCATTTATTTCGTCAGCATCTTCTTTCTGTTATTGTGTTGTACTGTAATACACTTTTCCATAGCTTAATGAGGAAGCCTTGTGTATCTCTCTGTGGTAGAGTAAAGGAAAGTGGAGGGTAAAGTGGGAGAAGAGGGGTGAAGGCAAGATGGGCTGGGGGAAGGGGGTGTGTGGGGGGGGGGTGGACAGTCCTGTTCTTCTATGGCTCAGCTTCTTGTTTGTCAAGCATCTGATTCATTGACCTTTTCTAATTTATGCTGAGCTACTAAAACTGACAGCCCCATACATTCAATCTTTAAAGCAGCAATACTACTTTCCAACTTGTTATTTATTTGTATATGTAAAGCATGTGGCAATATATCATTCTACATTCTTACCTAAGATAGCAATCATTTACTGCTCCTGTTATACATTTGTCAAAATCCTGATTGTGTGGCTAACATAATGGCTGCTTCAGTCAGTGTAACTCAGCAGCTACAATGTATCCTTATATTACTAAGGTATTACAGTTTACAGCTCAAACTGCTGGGAACATTTGCAACAAATTGTCCCAAACAGGAAAGTGTTGCAAAGGTCTTGCACGGCTTGGGAGGTGGATTACAATCTGCTATAGAAATCAAAGGATGCTTTAAAACAAATTAAAAAGGACAAAAAGAGTTTAATTAAAACAGCGCACTCTTGATTAAAGGTTTGTATAAGCAATTTGATTGCCATCTAGGACTCTGTCTTAAAAAAAGAGGCTCGTTTTGAAATCAAACATATTTACAACAGTAAAGGTTACTAGCACATAAATAAATGAATATATTATTCACCATGCACAGCAGGGATCTTGTCACCTAGATTGTCAGCTCTTCAGGGCAGGGATTCCTTTAACTAATGTTTACTTTGGTGTCTGCAGCACTTATTCCCCCCTCCCCCCCCACCAGCGATGCCACTTCAAACACTATCACTTTTTGCTCTTTCAGCCGCGGCTCCGGAGACAGCGAGTGGCACCGACCTTTATAATATTCAACCGACTTTGAGTGTAATCCAGGATAAATTCACTATAACTAAATTGCTTGTGTTGATTTTGTTGAACGTTAATTAATGGCCCACGAGGCCGTCTCATTATCTAACTATGACAGTACTTCTCTCCGCAACTCTGTCTGCTTGCTCCAACTCCCCTGATGAAATCCTCTCAATTGTACTCAATCCTTTCCCTATTAGAGGAAACGAGAGGGAAGAGACGGGGACACTTTACCTGTAGTACGGGAAGGGGGTGGGGAGGGCATGTCCTGCTCAACACGCCGTAACACAACACAACATGTATTTAAAGGCCAGGTAATTACAGGGGGAGTCTCCCCGGTGGGAAGAATAAGGAGACATAGAGGATCGAGTCCAGTCGGTGGCTGTGGACAGGAGTAGCAGTCTGAAGTGCTTTCTGCTGATACAATGAATTTTGGGATGCGGCTTGTTGGCGATTGGCAGCTATAGGCTACTAACCACTGCCAAGCCCAGAAAAGTTACAGCCCCAAATTAATGTAAGCTTAGTTAGTGGCAGTTCCAGGCCCCGGTGATTTCTTCATGCCCCCATGCCTTGCCCTAACAGGCTCCACCTCTGGTTTCAAGGATTATTGAAATTATTTCAAATGTGCATAGTTAATATCAATAGAATAGCACAATCCCAAACATTTAACCGCCTGAATATATCCCTGCTATTAGTTCACTGTGGAGGTAGGCATGTGCCGTTTAATCAGATATACTGCATTATTCCTATAAATTAATAGATATGTTATGTGCATGTATATTCTCGTTTAGAATGATGATATCTACTAGTACATATCTGTTATTTCCTGCCAAACTGTGGCATTTGCGTATGTCTTTTGCATACTAATTGTTTCCTAGAATCGGAAGAAGAGTTGTATTTACTTTGATTTCAAATGAGGGTAGTTTATTGCCAGATCTTAAAGAGAGTTTTAATGAGCATCTTTTCCCTAGCTGCTGCTTGCTAAAACACCACACATCAACACTGCAATTAGAGGTATTTGTCAAAAGGTGTTACTAAGTGTATTCAGCAACACATTTCTGTAAGTCATTTTTAAGCTTGCTGATATGTCACTTACTGGGAGGAATACGACTAATGAACTGCCTGATGTCCTCGGCTAGATCTCTGAGGTCTGAGACAATAATCCACACTGATCTTTAAGATTAGATTGTCAGCTCTCCGGGGCAGGGATTTCCTTTCCCGTGGTCTGATTTTATGTTTCTTGCACTTCTTGTATTATAATGCCCTGTAATGCATTGTTGCTTTAGTAAAGCACTGCATGCATTGGTGGCACTATATTAATATAATATACATATTTACCTGTACTGTACATCTGATTCACCAACAGTTTACTAGTGTTAAACTCACATCCACAGCTTTTAGCATGACAGCCCTACTTATTGCAGGAAAAACTACCTCTGCCATCTAGTGGTGTCCCAGTCGTGCTAATGTACTCATATCCTTAAAAGAGCAATACCATAGTACTCCCCCCCCCCCCCCTTTTGTTTTTTATTTGTATACTGTATGTAAAGCATGTGATTATGTATATTAATGTATAATTCTACATTCTTACCTAAACTGGCATTCGTGTGGTACTCCTGTTGTAAATCTGTAAGAATCCTGATTGTGTGTCTAATATAATAGTCACGTTTCTATTTCAACCAATCTTTCAGTCAGTGCAACTCAGCAGCTACAATGTATTCTTATATTACTAAGGTAACATTGACTGTAGTTCCAGTTTACAACTCAAATTGCTGGTAACATTGGCAACAAATGATCCCAACCAGGAAAGTGTTGCAAATATGTTGCACTGCTTGAGGTGGGCTAAAACCCGCTATAGAAATCAACGGATGCTTTAAAACTTATTCAAAATTGAATTAAGAGTTGAATAAAAAATAGATTAAAAAAACTATTATCCAATACTACAGAACTGATTTTGTTTTTAAAACCATATAAGATTTCACGTTCTGCTGCTTTAATGCCCCTCACTACTGTCATAACCATTAGGCTAAGGCCCCGTTGCACGCGTCCGCACGGCTGTCTTGGTTGCCGGCGGCGCGTGCAACTCACTGCACCGCGATCTGCGGTCTGCAGGAAACTTTTTTCGGAGCGGAGGGGCATGACCAAATGGGTCGGGTGGGCGGGGCCATGACGGGGGGGGCGCGGCCATGACGAGTGTCCGTGTGCTGGAGTGACATATCTCCAGTTTAATCGGGTGCTGTAAAGTCCCGTCCCGGCCACCGCCCCCCACTACCCCCTCAGTTTGCCCTGAAGCGGGACCCCGTCCCCCAGGCCCTGCATGTAAATTAGTGTGAGGACAGTGTAAATACATGTGTCCCGCTCCCCGCAGCCTCCCTGCTCCCCGAAGCCTCCCCTCCTCCTCTCCTCATTGCCAGGGGTTCCCCCATCCCGTGCATCTGCTTACACTGCAGACTATGAAGAGAGAGTTTGTGGGAGGGAGCAGGGGGGGCTCCCTTGGTGCTGCAGCCGCTTTCCCTCTCCTCCCCGCTCCCCGAAGCCTCCCCTCCTCATTGGCTCACAGCCACACCATGTGACACGTCTCCGCTTGGGATTACAATTCTCTTGTATCCCCTGGCGGCTGACGCGTCACAGCGTGTAGCGAGCTGTGCAGCCAGGGGGGACTGGGACCGGCTCGGGAGGGCACCATCACATGGTTAGTAGCGCTCACGCGGCCGCCCGCGCAGCGGGTCCCAGCCCTTACTTTACACTGCCAGAATGGGTACTACTGTAGCCCTGTTTATGTTTTACAGTTGTTCCCTTGGTACTAATCTCACTGTTGAAGACACAGGGAGCGTATGTATCATACAGTAGTAAACAATGCATGCACCGTTGCAGGACAGATGACACTTAGGATCACATGTTTAAAACTCGGTTAAATCAGGGCCTATAACGTGACCTTATCTAAAACAGCACGTTGTTCCCCTGAGTTAAAATGATTTAAAAACTCATTTTTAAATGCAAAAACAACTTCCAAAATACATCTCATTAGCATAGGCTTTAACGGCAAGTTATTGTAGGATAGCACGTTATCTTCCAATAACGTGACGTTAGGCCAGTCTTGGCGTTACTCCTATCCAGAATCCTGAAATAGGCCATTTTCTGAAATGTGTAGAGACTAGAGGAGTGGGAAATAATGCTGGGTTTAAACTATGCCTATATGTGGCGTTACACCCACCTAGCACTGCATTAGCACCGCTTAGCGAATATGGGCGTAAATCACTAAAGCTTAAAACAGTATCACAATCTATTCACAATCACATGAAAAAAATATTTCTAATTCTCTCATAAACGCATCAAAGAGAGGGGGGGGGGGGGGGGAAAGCATGACAAGCGACTTCCTTCTCAGGCACCAAAGTGTAATCACGTACCATGCGCCTTGATCCAAATAAATAACTACATTGTGAAATGTAGTATGTATTACACTATCAAAGTTATAAAAGGCATTGAAACCACTTAAGGCCCAGATCCACCGAACTTTATTAAGTGAGTTAATGTGACTTGCCATAAGGTGGCTCTTCAAAGCTCAATAACGCACATTGCACCCAGAAAGGGCATTGTTTCAAATGTAACGAATGTTCGTGCTAATGAAATACAAAAGAGGCGTCCCTCTAAACAACTCATATTCACAAAGGTCCGTGGGACTTTCCATGACATTAGTCATAAATAAAGGTGGCGTTACTCCTACAGTATTCACACCCTGAAATATGAGCTTTGCTGGATGGAGAAGGAAGGAGTTCTGTTTTTGTTAAGTAGCAAGTTACCTACGGTGTATACACCTCCCCAAACCCACCTTTATACAATACGATGAGAGGTACCTGTGAACCAAATTGAACACACCTGAGCAACTGGCTAATTTGGATATACGAAGTATATTCAAAAGGATAGAAACAGCCTATTTCCTATGCACAGGATATCAGGTGCGACTTGTTACACAATTCCAGTTGTTAAATTAATTTTACATTTTAAAAGTTCATTTAAAAATATAGCACAAAAAAAAAAAAAGAGTAATGTATCTTGAAAAATCTTTTGGGGGGAAATTTAGTGGAATCATCAAAACACTGAACAGTGGTAGGGTCGTCTTATTGATCTACTGATTTGGAAATAATCCCTAATTAAATGTAGAATATACAGGAAACAGCGTGATCAAATAACCTACGGTGTCAATTTTCATCAAAGTATTTGGACTATATGTTGTTTAATGATCACTAATGGCTGTCACTGTTCAGTGAAGAGATGTATGTTGAATGTATTCCTCAGTGTCAAATTACATTGTTCCCTCAATGAGTATGCACAATGTCTTCATTTTTAAAAATAAATAAAATGATAACGTTAAAAAAAGCTAAAGTTTGTAAAATCTTTAAATTTGTTTTCTTTGTGATTTTCAGCTGAAAACTTCATATCAATATGGGGAAACAGAACAGCAAACTACGCCCTGAGGTCATGCAGGACCTCCTAGAAAGCACAGACTTTACAGAGCATGAGATCCAGGAGTGGTACAAAGGCTTCTTGAGAGACTGTCCAAGTGGCCACTTAACAATGGAGGAATTTAAGAAGATATATGGGAACTTTTTCCCTTACGGGGACGCTTCCAAATTTGCCGAACACGTATTCCGCACATTTGATGCCAATGGGGATGGAACAATTGATTTTAGAGAATTTATTATAGCTTTGAGTGTAACATCCAGGGGCAAACTAGAGCAGAAGCTGAAGTGGGCATTCAGTATGTATGACTTGGATGGAAATGGATACATCAGTAAATCGGAAATGCTGGAAATAGTACAGGTATGTTTCCCAGTTTCATTATTTTCGGTGCCTTTTTCTTTCTTGTGACTATGGGGGAGGAAAAAGATGGGGATAGTACTCTCGCTTCAGCTTAATTAGAGAACATATATGGGGACACAGGTGCAAATAGGGATAAAGGGGGATAGATTACAACAAAAGAAAGACATCGGTGATCTAAAATTAGATCCGTCTGTTATAACATAACATAACATAGATAAGTGCTTTCAAGAGGGAGTTCTTTCTTTTGTTGTAACCTTTTTCTTTCTTACAAACTTAGTGGGTTGTTTTTACATTTATTTCCTTTCATGCTCAATGTAACTGTGCTGCATTTCTGTGTGGCTTAATGTTACATAGTAGATGAAGTTGAAAAAAGACATACAGTATGTCCATTAAGTTTAACCTATGCTACATTTAGACCACAGATACTTATTCTATATTTGTATTTACAGTATTTTGATTCAGAGGAAAGCAAATAACCCCCCCACCCAGTGAAACATTATCTGTGAAATGTCTTTACGTCTTTTTCATAATTACTCCAGCACAACAGTACTCAAAAAAGAAACGTTTATTCTGAAGATAAATACTCACATACAAAATAGTACAAAAATGGCGGTGACATCAAATATGTTATATCTTCATAGATGGTGGCATAATATTCTTCTTCATCTAACTAGCTAAACATATCCCTTAATCAGCCCTTGTAACTACTAATTCTATTACCAGATATGGTAATGTCTTTCCGAACATCCTTCCCATGTTTACTTATTTGGTATATCCCTGTATACCTTTCCTTTCTAAAAAGATGTCCAACCTTTTTGAGAACATATCTATTGTATCTGCCATTACAGTCTCCATGGGCAATGAATTCCACATTTTAACTGCCCTTGTGTAAATAACCCTTTCCTTTGTTGCTGGTGAAATCTCCTTTCCTTCAACCTTAAGGGCCTGTGTCCTTTGTACTTCCCTTGGGATGAATAGTACTTTTGAAACCTCCTTGTATTGTCTCCAAATATATTTGTATATAGTTATCATATCCCCTCTTAGACGCCTCTTTTCTAATGTAAACCAATCTAATTGAACTAGCCTTTCTTCATAACTCAGATTTTCCACCCCCTTTATTAATTTAGTGTCTCTTCTCTGCACTTTTTTTAGTTCCATAGTGTATTTTTTATGGAGTGGTGCCCAAAACTCTACTCAATAATCAAGGTGTGGTCCTGCTAAGGCTTTATTCAGGGGCATAATTATGCTTTCTTTCCTTCCATTCAATGCCTGTTTAATGCAAGATAAGATCTTATTTGCCTTTGCAGCTACTGCCTGAAATGGAGTACTATTGCCAAGCCTGCTTTTTACAAGCACTCCTAAATCAAGGATATTGTTCTACTTTTATATAGTGCCCAAAATGTACCATTTGTTGTCGTTTGCAGCATAAGCTTAAAGATGGCTGAAAGTATGGGATTGATGAATCAATACATAAGGGCATCAGACATACAAATAGAGAGAAAGGTATCTTAGCCACAAATAGCTTAGAATAAAGTTCCTATTCAATACAGTACAAAGCAGCCGACCGCAAAGCACAGCAACTGGCTTGGCAGTATTCTGACCAGGAGACTGTATTGAATAAGAGATAAGCGAGTGTAATTGTGTGAGAAAAGAGGCGTTCATTCACTAGGCTACATAATCCCATCAGTATTGGTGATATTTACATGAATATAATGGGCCATATTTGCTTAGCAGTCCTCTGCTTTCAGATACTTTCTGGAGCAGGGATACACCTTACAGTCCGTTCAAGTGACATCTAGTGGGCTGTAAATTGTCGTATGGAAGAAGACGGCTTAGTAAATTTGGGACTGTATGTATCTAATTTATGGCATTGTTCCCAGTGCCTTTGTGTAGAGAAAATAATAGTAGTTTCTCTCAAAGTCTTCCAGGCTGCAAAACTAGTGCGAAAACACATATTAAAGAAAAAAATCCCTATTGCTTTCAGTAGGACTGTCCTCTCTGCTGAATGTGGTATACTGTAGTTCAAAGTTCTATAAGCTGTGTTGGTCCTGCAGAAATATAGACCCTTTTTAGGATGTAATATCTATCAAGGGCCCTGTCACTGGAGAGAAGGCAAAGTTTGGCAGGCACACGTGGGTTACAACTGACATTATAACACTCTACCATTTCAGGGATGGATGCCTTGTGGAAAAGCTACAAAGTAACTGGCACTACCAATGATCTCAATCACTATAGATGCCTGTGGAATATGTGCACAAGGCAAACAAGACAGGCAAAAGCACAATATTACTCTGACAATCTTCACTAGAATACATCAAACCCAGCTAACTTCTGGGAGGCTTTCAACAATATATTACAGCCTTCTAACCATCAACAACCAAGTAATATCACTGATGAGGCTATTACTCCACTGACATTGCAGATACATTCAATGATTACTTTGTGGGGTGTGCTACTAATTTATTAGCGAAACGCAACCCAAACCACAAACATGAACCTCATTCTGAGAGTACCCTTATAGCCCCACCCTCTTCTAACACTGCTCGCAATTTTCAATTTGTCCCAGTATCCGAAGAGGATATTACACAAGCGCTCCTCAAATTAAAACTATGCAGCCAATGTGGACCTGACTTACTGCAATCTAGGTTCCTACGACTTGGTGCCCCAGCCATTGCCAGTCTAATTGCTTCCATACTCAACTCTATCCTGTCTGCAGGCCATAACCAAGACCTGGAAAACTGCCAGAGTTGTCCCAATCTTCAAAAGTGGGGACAAAAACACTGTCTCAAACTACAGGCCAATCTCTCTCCTCCCAATACTATCAAAAGTCATGGAAAAATGTGTTCTCTCCCAATTAAGCGAATAGTATACCAAGACAAATTTCCCTAGCCAATTCCAATCTGGCTTTCGTCCCAAACACTCCGTGGTAACCACCCTGCTAAAAGTTTGCAATGAAATCCAGTGTGGAATGGAACTGGGACAACTGAATATTCCTAGATTTTGCAAAGGCTTTTGATACTGTTTATCATGTTATCTTGCTTAACAAACTCCAGTGCTCTGGAATATGGAAGCATGCTTTAAACTGGTTTCATTCCTACCTACCAGGTAGATCCCAACATGTGTCCATCTCAGGCTCTAACTCCAACCCCTTGGATATCACCTGTGGTATCCCGCAAGGCTCTGTTCTCGGGCCCCTACTCTTCTCAGTGTTCATCAATGATCTTCCTACAGCTTGTAAGGGAGCTTCAATACACATGTATGCAGATGACACAATCCTATATGCACACAGACCTAGCCTCTCCAACCTTGAACACATACTTCAATCTAACATTTTGAGACTTGAAGATTGGATTTCCCAAAACAAACTGTTTTAAACACTGACAAGACTG
This sequence comes from Ascaphus truei, assembly GCF_040206685.1. Taxonomy (NCBI): domain Eukaryota; kingdom Metazoa; phylum Chordata; class Amphibia; order Anura; family Ascaphidae; genus Ascaphus; species Ascaphus truei. The sequence continues at coordinate 63,401,466 of NC_134484.1, forward strand.
TAACCATGGTATTTCTGACCAAGGCTACATTTTTAAAGCTTCCAATGACTGAGCTCCAGATCAGAACCAATGCTAATACCACCCTAACTCCTGTTACTAGTTTTAAATACTTGGGCATATGGTTTGACTCCCATTTAACAATTGGGATGCTCACTGGTACCGACATCCAAAACCTATGCCAAACTAGGTGTATTTTACAGGAACAAATCCTCCCTAAGTCTGCTGGTCAGAAAGCGTATCGCACAGAAGATGCTAATGCCAATTATCGACTTAGGTGGACATAGGATACGGCTCTGCACCCCAAACTCACCTTAGCAAACTTGATACCCTCTACAATTCAATATACCTTTTTGTTCTCCAATGCAACTACAACACACATCACTGCGAAATGCTCAAAAAACTAGATTGGTCATCACTTGAGTCTAGGCACAAAGTTCATCTTTCATTTCTTGCCTTCAAATACTTTCCGGGCAAACTACCCATCTATCTGAACAAGCTCCTCACCCCTACCACATGCAGCACTTATCACCTGAGATCTGACTCCAAAAGGATGTTTATGGTCCATTGGCTCAACAAAGTATCCAGCCACTCCTTCTCTTACCGTGCACCCCAAAACTGGCATAATCTACCGGAGACTCTCACAGCCGCCACCAGTCTAAGGTCTTTCAAAACTAAAGCTGTCTCACATATTAATCTGGTCTGTAACTTTTACATACGCCTATAATATATATTATCTCTAACTGTGCATGCAATGTCTTGTATATAATGCATACCCTGTTCACTTATGTAACTATGTATTTGTAACCATGTATTATTTGTCATCTTAACTCTATGCCCAGGACATGAAAACGAGAGGTAACTCAATGTATTACTTCCTGGTAAAACCTTTTATAAATAAATAAACACATCTCATAAATCTTCAAAGAAAGCGAATTACTGGTGCTCATGGAGGCAAGGAAAATCCTGCCGTTCCCAGAGAGTCATGGAACAAAAAGTGGTTATCCAGGCACACGGGCTTAAGCAAATATAATAATGTATTGTAGCAAGAAACAACCAACGTTTCAACTGGCACGCAGTCTTTATCAAGGTGATATGAGTGTTGGTCTTGTCCCGTCTTGGTTGTTTGTTGTTCTGTTGTTTATGCAGCAGTACACATTATGATCGTCCCTTGTGTTTAATTCCACATGCCCTGAGGAAACTTCTTTGTGGATGTTCCAGATTGGACTTCCGTAATAAGGTTTTCATATTACCTTATATTTGCATTTATTGGACTTTTTTGAGGCGCCGGTTTGTATTTGTTATATGTATGTTTCCCTGATCTTTTCCGGTCAGTTCTTTATCAGGCAGCCTTGCTTATATATATATAAGTACTCTGTACACTTTTTGATTATATTTAGTCACTAGTTGTCACCACACATATTGTTTGTAAGCAGTAGCGCTTTCAGCACTTTCCTTTTTGTTGTATTGGTTGTTTCTTGCTACAATAAATTCTTATATTTCCTTAAGCCTGTGTGCCTGGATACCAACTTTTTGTTTGTCACGGTAGACCAGAACAATTACACCAGGGATCAGCACACTAGACAGAACTGCAGAGTTGAACAAAAGTGAATTTATTAGAAAAAGTTTCCACAAACTTCCAGTACATTAAACACATATACAAACTCCCCCAGTAACTGGGGTTACTGGGGGAACAACCTAAAATCCTCAGCTGCGGGAACCTCCGTCTGGAAGCTTAGCCTGATACGCGCTCCCAACTTGCGCCACTGTCCTCGGTAGTATGGGCAACACTGCGTTGCTCTTCGCTTGCTTGCAGTTTGTAAATTCCCTGCCATTGCTTCACTCCAAACAGCTCCGGCCAATGCTGCACACACAGACTGCAGCAACACTGGATGCTCCAGACCCCTGCACTGGGGCTCCTTAGTTCCCTTCTGCTGACTCACTGCCAGCTCTTTCTTTATAAGGGCTCCGCCAGTCCCCTGTAAGCACCCAGTCTTCACAAAGAATATCAGGCCCAGAATGACTCTGTTGAAGCTAGGGAGAAAGAGTATTTATACCCCTGTCCCAACCAGGGAGATGCCAGCTAGTCTGGGTAGGAACAATAGTCCTGGTCTCTGCACAAGGCCACAGACCTGGTTGATGGGATTACTGGGGTTGAAGGTGGGCCAGGAAGCCCAAAATGGCATGCACCAATTTGGTAATTCCTATCCTTAACATAGTCCACAGGATGCAGGCAGGCTCAGGACAATGACCATACAATCCCCTTCAACAGGCAAACCATACAGATACAGCCCCAGGGCTTAAAGCTTTCTTACAGAGCAAGTCCACTCAGCAGGTAGTTGAACTCTCCCTGGTTCCTCAACAACGGACCTAATCCCATAACAGTGTCCAGGCCTACAATATCAAACTCTGATGTGATTATAGCTCCTTTTGCAAGAGATAGTTAACCCATTTTGGTCCCCATTCTTGAACAGAGCTGTACATCACTGTTTTACATAATTTCGAGGAACATATGTAGGATTGGTACAATAAACTGTACATACATAAATAAATGCATCATATCATTGACAAGTAGGGGTAACCGCGGGCTTAACCTTTATTTAAAAGCAGCCAAAACCAACATCAGAGCTTTTCATGCAGTGCAGAATTTTAGAAACCTCACAGCTCTCATATTAATCCTTTGAAAAGTATCGCAACGAGAACTTCCGGTGACGTCACCGTGATTGGTCGACTAGGGGAAGAGCTCCTGACACCCTCCACAGAAAAATATCAGAACGAGCACCCACACATAAAAAAAATCCCCAAAAAGCTGCCGTTTCTCCTCCTGAAGCCGAGGAAATGACAGGCAAGCAACAGAAAAAAAAACCAAAACACAGTCACCACGTTGCGGAGAGCGCACTCCAGGGACAATTTGACTTGGCGCAACAAGGGCTAAATAAAGAATTTTTCGAAGCCCTTTACACCAACATGAAGCCAACATGGGCTTTCAGAAGGATTTGGAGACAGCCATGGAGGGGATTAGATCCGACCTAGGATCCCTCACTACTCGGACGGAAGTTCTAGAGGCCAAAATAGATGGAGCCCTGATTTCTCAATCAAACACTGAGGACGAAATAGCCAGACTGGGACACGAAATTATGGACCTAATAAATGCCCTGGAGGGTCAAGAAAATAGAGACAGGAGGCAAAACTTGCGCATCAGGGGTATTCCCGAATCGCTGCCCACAGATACCCTCCAAGCTTACCTCAAAAAAGTGTTTCTGAGCCTGGTTCCAGACTTAACTGAGCATGACCTCCTGATGGACTGGGCGCATAGGGCCCTGGGACCCAAACCGTCCCAGAGACGTCATCGTGAAACTCCACGCGTATTCCACGAAAGAAAAGATAATGATGGCCGGGAGAGGAGCGGGGGATATCCGAGTGGACAACTACAACATCCAAATCTATAGCGATCTCTCCAGGGTCACTGTCGCCAAAAGAAGAGAGATGAAGCCCCTCACAACACTCCTAAGAGATCGAGGAGTTAAGTATCGGTGGGGCTTCCCATTCAAATTGATTGTCCCCAGAAACGGCAGATATTTCACCATCACAGACCCTGAAGACTCCAGAGATTTCCTGAAGGCCCTTGGACTAACCCCCCCGCGGGATGACGACCCCCCACTAAGGGAAGTGTATCCCTATCAGTGCTGCAGCCGAAACCCTTACCATTCCGGTACATAAAGAACTCTACACCTTAAAACAACTTGCCTCCTCAACTGTCCGCCTAACCGGCAACTCCGTTGCTCCACCCTGCAAACTGTTAGTAAGATACTAATTATATGGTCAACAACGCAACCTGCCCACCCCCCTACCCTTTCCCCCACGACTCCCGAACCACCCCCCTAAGTATTGCCCCAAGCAAGGCTCCGCCACAATTCAACCTACCCCACACCCCCTGCCCTAACCTCTTCCAGAGGCCGCCAAGTCGTTCCGGTGCAATCCTCTAGATGAGCCACGGAATGGCGGACTCCCAGAAGGATCCATGGTAAATTTCAAACATACAGTCCGCTGATTTGTTTATCCTCAAATCTCCCCACTGCCACCCCCCGGCCCACTGCCCCCCCACAGGCGGCCAGCTACCACAAAAGCACCCCCTTTAAGCAGCGACCCCCCCCCCCCTTGCCCCCTTCCTTCCCCCAGCTAGGCTACGCAGCCCCCTGCCACTTTTTTCCATCCACTAGCTGCCTCCCTCCCGCAATCATCCATACCTGCACCCTTGCCCCTACTGCAAGACTGGCAATCCTACCCAGTCAGCTTCCCCTACTCAGCCTCCCCCGACACGAGCCGATGCTATCTGCTATCTGGGGTTGGGCCCTCCTTCGGGGGGTCCCCGTCAAGTAGCAGCAGTCCCCCGAAGTGATCCCTTCTCGAGCTACCCTGACTGACGTCCCGCTGCGGAGCCCCCCGGAGTTGAGGGAGGCCTCGCACGGGGCCACAGAAAACCCTAGTGTCGCATCAATGCTGCATCCTCCAACCTACGCAACACCTCACGAGAAGGATGCTGTAAAGAAGAGCCGCATTACTCACCAAAGTCAGAGATCCCTGCGGTCTCGGCGGGCTCCACTCATCTCTACCGGTCCACCCGTGAGCCTCAGGGGCCTTCGTTTTCCTTGGGAGGTACCTGCGCCCGGTTCCCTGCCACGCCTGACGTCTCCTGCCGGGAGGGCGTCTCGGCGGAGGACCAACCCCTGCTGGTTCCTGGGCCGCGATGGTCAGGTGATCCCGATTGCCATTACCCCCAGCCTCTGCCATACGGGGACCCACAGAACGATTACGCGAGCAGAGAGGTCTTGGAAAAGAAGTTCCCAACCCACACTCTTGAGACGCTATCCCCCCCTATGTATTTCCAAACTGCTAGAGCGGCCAGAACTGCCTCCCCCGGGGGGTTTGACAACGAGAAGGTTTGGACTTACTCGCCCCCCTGAATCTGATATTTCCCCCATAGTGTTTCTCCTTCCCCCCCTCCACCTGTGTACAAAGAACCCTCAAGGGCTCTGCCAAGGTCTAAAGGTTGCAAGAAAAAAATACTCGAACAACGCAAGTATAAGTCCCATAGCATAGTTAAGACCAATGAAAGTTTCCCCACCACTAAACTGTTACAAGTGGTTTAAGTTCTACTTCAGGGAGGGTATCGGGCCCTGTACCCTGTCCCACAACAGGTTTGGTGTCCTGGAAGGTTCTCCAGGGGTGTTTGACCCCTTTACCTTACTCGCTCTTGCGACTAAGGTTATTTTTCTTGGGCCATGCAAAGGCCCGTTTGCTCTCTCCTTCCCTATTGTGTCTACCCTCCCTTCCCCCCAACCCCCCGCCCTGAGGCGTCCCCCCCACCTCCTGTCCTCTCCGCACTGGGCCCCCGTTCCATATCTAAAAGACCCGTTTCGGGGTCACCTCTGCCTACCCCCCCCCCCCATTCCTCATTCGGGCTCTTGACATGGGAAATCCAAGAGCATCGGAGCCTAGAGCTCCGAGAATGTCTCTTCCAGTATAATGTCTTCTATTAAACTAATCTCGATTAAAGTAAAAGGCCTCAATTCAGTAAAAAAGAGGAAGCTAGTACTGTATTTCAGGACCTCAAAAAGTCAAAGGGAGACATTGTACTCATTCAAGAGACACACTTTAACACACAGACGCCGCCTAATACATTCAAAAGCGCATTCCCCCAGGCGTATTTTGCATCATCACCAAGCAAAAAAAGAGGAGTAGCCATCCTAATCAGGAATGGTGTCCCATTTGTCCTTGCCAAGTCTCTCTCGGACCCAGGCGGTCGATTCCTGGTAATCCAAGGCACCCTATGTGGAACTCCAATTACGCTTGTTAATGTACATGCCCCCAATGATAATCAAATCCCCGTCCTAAGAAAGCTTCTTGAGTCATTAGAACAACAATCCCTATTCTCCCTGATTATTGGAGGGGATTTTAATATGGTAGCCTCACACGCGCAAGACAAATCCACAAACCCCGTCCCAACCCCCATACCATCTACGCCCACGTCCTATGCCTCCCAATCCCAAAAGAAAGCCAAAAAATTTAGAGACATTATGGAGGAGTACTCTCTGGTCGACATCTGGAGGGCTCGGTACCAGGGTCAGAGGGACTACACCTTTTTCTCTACCCCTCATCAGTCCTACTCGAGGATCGATTATTTTCTAGGTACTGGAAATGTCTTCCAGGCAGCCTCCCAGTCTAATATAGGCCTGATCACCTGGTCCGACCACGCACCGATCGAACTCACTCTCTCTGCCCTTTGTTAAAAACACCCAGTATAAATGGAAGCTGAATGATTCCCTACTTAACTGCCCTGTTACAGAGCTGGCAATAAGACAAAAACTATCAATTTTTTTCCAAATTAACGCAGGCTCTGTCGCGGCCCCAGCTATGCTATGGGAGGCCCACAAAGTCTCCATTAGGGGAGATCTGATCTCAATTGCCTCTTACAAAAAGAAAACAAAACTCAAGCTCCAAAAAGACCTCACAGACAACATCTCTCAGCTGGAACAGCAACACAAAACCATGGCGTCCAAAAAACGCTAAAACAATTAATAACTCTAGACAGATCCGCCCTGAAACAAACCCAACTCGAAGAGGTAGAGAGAGCACTGAGGTGGTCCAAACAAAAATACTTTGACAAAGGCAATAAAGTAGATAAGCCCTTGGCCACAAAGCTCAGGGGCATACGAGTTAAATCCCAGATTGCCCGAATACAGACAAAAAAAGGTCATGTCTCATACATAGAAAAAGAGATAGCACGGGAATTTGCAGATTTTTACTCCGAGTTGTATAGCCTTCACCCCCCAGATCGATATCCAGTTAGCCGCGAAACTATAATACAATACCTGGAGCAGTGTAAACTCCCCTCTCTATCGCTGGAGGAAGTGGAGAATCTGAACAAAAACATTACCCAGGAGGAATTATCCAAAGCTATCGGCTCTCTCAAGTTAGCCAAAACACCGGGCCCGGACGGTTTTTCGAACTCCTATTACAAGATGTTCGGACCGATCCTCTCCCCCTATCTATTAGACATGTACAACTCCTTCCTCCAAGGAGAGCCCATCCCCGCCACAATCACGGCGGCAAACCTGGCTATAATCCATAAGGAGGGTAGAGACCCACTTCAGTGTGGCAACTATAGGCCTATCTCCTTGTTAAATACCGATCTCAAAATCTACAGCAAGATCTTGGCAAACAGGCTAAACCCAATCCTCCCTAGGCTCATACATGTAGATCAAGTAGTCTTCGTGTCCGGAAAACAGGCCTCCGACAACACCCGCAAAATTGTAGATATAATTGACCACGTGCATCTCACCGGATCCAAAGCAATGATTCTGAGCCTCGACGCAGAAAAAGCGTTCGACAGAATCAAGTGGTCTTTTTTAGACCAAACAATGCTGAGGTTTGGCTTCTGTGGCCCGTTTGTGGAGGGAGTGAGAGCCCTCTACCAAAATCCAACAGCGTATGTCAAACTTTCAGGTGGCTTCTCAGATCCAATAACAATCAGGAATGGGACCAGACAGGGCTGCCTGTTATCCCCATTACTATTCGCTTTAACAATAGAACCTCTGGCGGCCAAAATAAGATAAGAAAAAAGCATCAAGGGGATCCAAATTGCCGAAAAAGAATACAAAATTTCTCTATTCACTGATGATGTGATTCTGACCCTCGCTGACCCCCATACCTCCCTCCCTAACCTCCAGAGGCTTCTGACACAATTTGGATCAGTTTCTGACTACAAAGTAAATATGGATAAGTCGGAAGCCCTAAACATATCCCTCCCTGCCCAGACGTGGAAACTCATACAGTCTAACTATAAATACAAGTGGAGTTCCACCTATATCAAATATCTCGGGGTTAAAATCTCAAACTCTTATGACTCCCTATACCAGTATAATTACCCCCCATTATTCGACCAGATTAAAAAAGACTTGGAAACTTGGAAAAAAACACCAAATTTCCTGGTTTGGGAGAATAGTCTCAGTAAAAATGAACGTTCTCCCAAGATTACTGTATAATTTCCAAACCCTCCCCATAGTGGTGCCGCAGGCGGCCCTGAAAAATATCCAATCCCTACTGCTCCAATTCATATGGAACGATAAGAGACGTAGGGTCCCAAGATCAGTGATGCTCTCCTCAAGAGCAAGAGGGGGGTGGGAGTCCCCGACATGGTCAAGTACTACCTCGTAGCGCAACTGAAGCAGGCTGTAGTTTGGAATTACGACCCGGCCTCGGCCTGTTGACTCGAAATAGAGTCACATTATGCATACCCATATTCCCTCCAGGTGACAATGTGGTCCCCAGGAGGAAAAAGTGGAGGACCACAGAGGTTTGACCTCGGAGCAATGAGATGCACGTGGGACACTTGGATAAAAAGCAAAGGGAAGTACGGTCTGCTAGCTTCCACCTCTCAGCTCACTCCTATCTTTGGGAACCCAAGTTTCCCGCCAGGGCATTCCCAAAGACAATTCGACCAATTCAAGGGTCTCAACATTAGGATGGTTGCCGATCTGCTGCAGAAGGAAGAGATCCTAACATTTCAGGCCCTTAAAGGTAAACTCCAGACCCAAGACCTGCACCTATTTAAGTACCTGCAAATCAGACACTTCTTACCATCACTATCCCAAACTGACAAATTCCCCTCGCTAACTTGGTTTGAGTCCCTATGCATCACAAACACCTTCCAGAAGGGTCTAATTTCTGAGATATATATGGGGATGGTACCGACAACTGACCCACCGGCCCACCGTTATATGCAAAAATGTTCGGAGGACCTAAGCCTTCCAATAGACCTGGAAGACTGGGAGGATGTCTGGGAGCAGGCTGCCAAAACATCAATTTGCACAACAGTAAAAGAGAACATCTACAAAATTATATTTCAATGGTACCTGACCCCGGTTAGGATGAGCCAGATCTACCCCGGCACACCGGACCTGTGCTGGAGGGGATGTGGTCAAAAGGGGGACATGGCCCACATTTGGTGGTCATGTCCGGAGATTCAGAGGTATTGGACTATGGTCCAGACGCTTATTCACTCGACCACGGGGCTCTCCCTCCCCCCTGGATCCGCTGACCATGGTGCTGAGCAAATCCATTGATGACCTCCCCCCACCACTATCAAAGCTGATTATGACCATGCTGACTGCGGCCAGATGTTCGATCGCGGCAGCCTGGAAACAGATCAAGGCCCCATCAAGAAACACAGTAATTAGAAGGATCAATGAGGTAATGTCCATGGAGAAGCTCACAGCCATGCTACAAAAAAAGATGCCACAGTTTTGGAACACTTGGGACCCCTGGGACCCTTGGATTGAGAGATAAAAATCAATAGCCCGAATCATTCGGGCCCCCAATGTGCCCAGTCCGCCGGGGATAGGAAGTCGGATGCCTATGGACGGACCCCACCCCCCCAATTCTACCTTCCCTCCCCGCCTGTTTGTTTCCCCTCCCCACCCCCTCTCCTCTCCACCTCCCCCTTTTCTTCCCTACTATGGAAAAAGGGAAAATGTTATTGGTCGTTATCAAAATGCATTGTGATAAAATATCATGGGCTCATGACATTTCTGTATGTATACCTGATATGAACATTTCCAATAAAAAAATTGATACCAAAAAAAAAAAAGTGTCGCAACAAACAAATCTGTTGATATTTTTTGCATGGGCCAGTCGCGCATGGAAAGTCGGCGTGGGCTGCTCACATATGCGCTATTGGCATGGGCTGCGCAATCACCAACCATGCATGCGCGATCGGCAATCACCAGCAGTAGAGTTGTTGCCGCATGCGACCGATTTCAGCTATTTTGAAAAAAAACGGGACTTTTACTACAATTTTGAGCCACCGGGACAAACAATAAAAAAACAGAATTGTCCCGGCTAAACCGGGACGTCTGGTCACCCTAAATATATAGCCCACATGCTTAGAGTAGCTGTAAAGTCTCGTATCTCCACCAGGAACATGAATGCTGCATTCCTTCCAGCAGCAATATGCCTATTTTCAGGGACTTCCCGCTCCCAGGGATACTTACTGGTAAGCACATAGTTTCAATCCTCCGTGGGGGAAATAAAATTGAGGTTTTACTCTACCGTGTCCCGTGGGCAACGTCACCCACCGTGGCTTCCTATTGGCCAGTGTGACGCAGGAGATTAAAGACTCGTGAATTAACGCCAGCACCTTTTACTGGAAAGAATCTCCCTTTACTGAGGATAAGGCGTTTGAACGCCGGACACCCCATGGTCCTCATCCAGTAATTAAAAAAGGGGGGCTAGCAAGAAGAGATTTAAATCTTTGTTTTATGTGTCTTTAAGTGGTTGACCGTTCATGAAGTGCTGAGTGTTTCCATACTCTTTGCTGCATAAGGGCTCGTCCATGCTGCCGAAGACCACGCGGAGGTGTGGCATTGATCGCGCCCATAGACCGCGTGGGCGACAGCGGGAGGGGGCGTGCCTTGCGCGAGGAATCAGTTGGAACTGATTTTTCGGTTTCACAGACACGCCCCCCTGTCCTGAAAACGCACCCGCTTTGCGCGGGTGACGTCAGGGACGCGCACGCCTCCACACGGGCGAAGGCTGTATGGACGCAGCCTAACAGAGATGAAATGACATTGTTTTGAACCAGAGCTGCTTAGCAATATGACAGCACCACAATGTTCAAGTGACCCATTGTGCCACCCAGCAGTTTCAGGCATGAGTTTAAAAAAAAGGCACATTTCAATGCAGCTTTGAAATCCAATAGGGATATAAAAAAGCATCCTCGGGAACCTTGCTGCGCTTCCAAAGCAAAATCCTTGGAGCTGGCTGTATATGAATTGTCAATAACTGCTGTATAACATTAGTGCAGGAGGTTATTCATTTAAGGAGAGAGATTTATTTCCCTTTCAATTTGCATCCCCCCATATGGTTTTTCTGATACCACTCACCCACAGTGAAAAACAAGTGTTGATCAGCGAAGACGCATGGTGATAACATATGATTAAATTTCATGCGCTTTCATGCTGATTACATTATCAAACAGATAAACTGTACATGGTGTAACACGGGTTTCTTTTTTCAGTTCTTGAAGTAGCACAATGCAATGCTCCACTGCTGAAATTTCTTTGTAATTGTTTATTCACTGTGCATACGTTTTGTTACGTCAGAAAAATGTCACGGAATGGTGACTGGCTCTGGGAAAAATACCTGATCATGTGTTAATAGAAGCTAACCCAGGGGTGCTCAACTCCAGTCCTCAAGCCCCCCAACAGGTCAGGTTTTCTGGATATCGCTGCTTCAGTACAAGTGGCTCAATCAGTCCCTGCTTCAGTACAGGTGGCTCAATCAGTCCCTGCTTCAGGACAGGTGCCTCCATCAGGTGAGCCACCTATGCTGAAGCTGGGATATACTGAAAACCTGACCTGTTTGGTGGGCTTGAGGACTGACCTTACCTACAGTGTGAATGAAAACAATAATATAGGGCCTTACTACATGGAAGTATACCATGACAATAATACAAATAATACACATTTTGCAGTACCTGGAGGTGAGAATTACAGGGCCTGAGAGATTAATGATAGTCTGCATAGCTATGAGCTATTAAGGCAGTTAAGAATATACTAATGGGAAAATGGAAAGGGCTAAGGTATATACAAGAGATGTCCATGGGTAAAGAGCTGTGTAGAATGTAATAGTTAAAGGTTAGGGAATAAATACAGAGATGTCATTAACATTCCCATCCAATGATGGGTCCATTTACCCCCAAAAATCAATCTGTCCTCATAATTGCAAAAAGACGCAGCACTCTACAGAATTGGTTTTGATCCTACCAGACGAATGAATGAACTTTTTATCGTGAATGGCTAGAAACAGTATTATATATGTAACGGGTATTCCACCCCACCCAATCGCATATATAGTGTGGGTGAGTAGAACATGCGGTGTTACCGGTGTGGTGCGTATACCTGCAGGCTCACAGGAGGTCTGAGCCTCCGCTAGTGAGAGCCTGGGGTGAATCCTCTGGAACGTTTCTTCTTTCAGCGCCTCCACCTATGTAGGATTCTATAGAAATGTAGAATGACCCTACATAGGAACCCACTCAGAAACCACACACACAGGGATTATATAAACTAATGAGTTTACTAACATGTAATAATAACCTGTGTCCCTCTCACGAGGAGACACTAACAGTGACGTCTCGCAGGACGATTCCCCAACACTAGGTGATCCCACCCAGTGTCCCAAGAACCCCAACCAATGTCCCGTACTCCTACAGAGATAGTCAATGGGTGACTGCGCAGTCACTAAAAACCTCTAGGCCTGTTGGTGCACATATGATGGTATAATACCTGCCGAGCACTCCGGTTCTCGGGTCAGCAACAATCTTCTCAAAGGGTCAGACGTGTGATGAATCCGTCTGATCCTCCAACCGAACTCCTTGCACGTGCGGACCGCCAGGGGCGATCCTATTCGTACGAAAGTACCTGTGGACCCCAACGTGGGTCCAACCGCTCCACAGGAACAGCAGCAGCCGCTGTGTCCCTATCTATATAAGTGGTACTAACGTGACAGGAACCCTAACCTAGGGCCTGTCCCTGTAGTACAGCAACCTGTAGTGGCTTGGGGAACTCCTATGGCCGGTAGGGGGTAATGACCTGTCCCACTCCCCTAACTACCCAAGTCCCTTCAGCCTCACTACTATCTAACTAGTCCCAGCGCCTACAGCAGCAAGCTGTAGCTCACTGGAGGCTGCAGCCAACGTGCTGCGCAACAAGGTGCCTGCCTGTCAGACCTCACAGCACTAACAGCCGTGACTCTGACAAGGTAGCACTCTATGCTAAGGGCAGTGTCCCTATCTTGGGCCTCCCTAAGCACTTACCCACTAAGCTAGTGGGGATTTGGAGCCTACCTGGGGTGTGGGTACCTATATGGGGCAGGAGCTGCACTCGCTCCCCGCACCCTTCCTTCCCTCACAGCTCCCTGAATCCAACTCTTTGTAACCTTCCTTTTCCAGCTCCCACTAATGTAAGTGGCAGGGTCCCTAACCTGAGGGCTGCCCCTGGCAACACTCACCTTACTGGGGAGCTGAGCTATCTCTGGCCCTGGGGGTACTGGCCTAGTACAGGGAGTCCCCGACTCCTGTACCCTACCTCCTTCCCTTGGCTGCTCCGGTCTCTGACTGACTAGTGTGCTCTTTTGCCCGCGAAATGTATCCACTTGCTCTCCTGGCAGTCCTGCAGCCCTATTGGCTCCTATGAGGCACCTGATGCCTCCCTCGCTATGCTCCATGGGAGTTGTAGTCCCATAGAGCCTATCCTGGCATTGGGGCCGCATGCGCACTTGCCCTGCGCATGCGCGAGTCTTTGGGGGCCGCCTCAACCTTTCCCTACTCTGTTCTGGCCCTCGCGCGACTCTCCCTGACTCTGGGGTTCCTCCCGCGCCTGCGCGATCACTGCGCATGCGCGAGTGGTTAGGTAATGGCGGCGCCCTCACAGACCTGCTCCGGGAGCGCCAGGAGCCCAGCAACGCGATCGCGGCCCTAGCGACGGCCCGATCGCGTCCCCGGCAACCAGCCCGCTCGCGGAGGCAGAGCACTACTCCCTGCTCCTGCCCCCACCCTTGGAAGCAGCCGTCGGGTCCGTCGCTGGCTCCGGTGGCACCCGCGACCGTGCTGCACCAAGAGAGGGGGGTCTCAAGGAGCTGCTGGAGACCTGGGTTACATATACACAAATGTATTTCCTGGAATACTGCAGTTAGTGTCTGAATCTTTATTTAGAATTATAGGCTAAAGCTGGTAAATTCCGGGCATTATTGAAATCCCTGCTCTCTGATTGGTTAAAATTCCAGGCATTATCCAATCAATAATGGCCCGGAATTTTTGGCAGCTTGCCAAGTTTTTCAGCCAATCAGCTTTCAGGTTTCATTCACAAAGCGTGAAATTTGCACTTAGACAGGGGAGGTGATTGGACAGAAGCCACCAGCAAGGCACTGACTCCTCCCCCCACCCTGTCTGCAGAGAGCTCCGCACAGGAGAGTGAAAGGAAAGGTTTGTGTGTCTGTTGAGTGTGTTTTGTGGGTGTAAAGGGGGCAGCAGAGTGTTTTATTTGTGTGTGTTTTGTGGGTGTAGAGGAGGCAGCAGAGTCTTGTTGGTGTGTTTCTGCTGTGTGTTTCTTGTAGAGGGGGAGCTGCAGTGTGTGTGGCTTCAGTGTGTGTTTTGTGGGTGGAGGAGGGGTGCAGAGTGTTTTGTTGGTGTGTGTCTGCAGTGTGTGGGTTTACAGAGGGCTGCAGTGGGTGTAGGGGGGGGGCTGCTGGTGTGTGTTTTGTGGATGTAGAGGTGGCAGAGTCTGTTTTGTTGATTTGTGTGTCTCTGCACTGTGTGTTTTGTAGCTGCAGAGGGGGGGGGGCTGCAGTGTGTGTTTTGAGGGTGGAGGAGGGGTGCAGTGTGTTTTTTTGTGTGTGTCTGCAGTGTGTGGGTTTACATGGGGGCTGCAGTGTGTGTAGAGGGGGGCTGCTGGGGTGTGTTTTATGGATGTAGAGGGGGCAGCAGTCTGTTTTGTTAGTGTGTGTGTGTGTGTGTGCAGTGTGTTTTGTAGGTGTAGAGGGGGGGCTGCTGTGTGTTGTGTGTGTTTTGTGAGTGTAGAGGAGGGGGGCTGCACAGTGTGTAGGGGGGACTGCAGAGTATGTGTTTGTGTATATGGGGGGGTTGCAGAGTGTGTGTTTGTGTGTATAGAGGGGGCTGCAGTGTGTGTGTGTGTGTGTGTGTGTGTGTGTGTGTGTGTATATGTACAATTTACTTTTAATAAACTTGCAGTAAAGGCATAAGAATGTAGACAATCATGCTGTTAAAAATCAATATGACTACAAAAAATTATCTTTTTTATGAAAAATTAAAAGAAATTAATAAAAATAAGCCTACATTTAGCCTATAATAGTAATAATCCCCTCAGAACAGGGCATTACTGGCCATTAATGCCCTGTTCTTCGGGGATTATTACTTAAGTATAACATACTCTTCATAGTTGCACCGTAGGGAAACTAAGCCCAGGGTATATCTCAGTATGCAGTGCATATCCTATACTTTTCCATGCTCCATAAAGAGCAGCCCGAGGTGAGCCACTGGTCGGAGGTCACATGGTAGCTGTCAGGACAGTTTTTTTCTTGGTGGGGGGATGTGAGACCTACCACTGAGCTCTGTTGCATCCTCTTGAGCCCTCTTTAGAACTGTATGTGAATACTGTTAGTGACAGCTGTTGCCTGTGAATTGGCCCCCAGGTATTTTCCTTTGAAGACATTTGGAGTAGATTGGATTCTAGCCATGCCTGTAACCTCAGTACAGATGAGTCATAAATCATAAGAGGTATGGTAGTTAGTCAGTGGAGTAAGGAGGAGAGTAAGGAACTCTGCAGAGGTATGGAAGTTCAGGAGCATTTTTCTCTTTTTGTCAACAACTTGGCGACTACTTAATTTTGTCTACACAGGTCATACATGTACGTATGTATAATTGTCTTTATATAACGCCAACAATGCATGCAGCGCATAATAAATTACAATACAGGGTAAATCAATTAGAAACAAAATATAAATAAGTCCAGCAGGTAAATGACAACAAGGCGAAAGGAGACCCCACCCCAAAGAGCGTATCAATCTGATATCACGGCACTGGGAACACTGCTTCTCACTTTTCCTCAAACAGTTAATCTGTTCATGGTAATAATGGTAATTCCAACTATCCATATACTATGTGATGTTACGACAGATTCACCAGAGGCTGTTATGTAATCTAATGCTTGCCTTGATTCCTACAAATAGCAAAAATGTATAGTGTGAACCAACATGACCTGCAGTACGTCTGTGAAGCCCATTTGTAAATCTCCTTGTACGAGCACACATTTCCATAGATAATCCAGGTACAAGTATTCTGTACTTACAGAATCTTCCAATTCAGAATCATACTTTTCAAGACCCGCCTCCTGTTTAACTTTAAAAGACAGGGGGGTTGATTAGCAGCCTTCCCTTCCTGAGGGTGTTTTTGGCAGATGTCAATTGCATATTGGGGACTGACCCGGGCCTGTACCAATAAGAGGGAATCGGGTGCAACTAGGGATTTGAGCAAGGTTATGATTTTGCTATACTGAGCTGAGCATGTGCAAGTATTAGCCAGAGACAAATAAGGTTGTACAGTATACTGTAATTATTAGATGGGGCACTGAGTGCACATTTAGTCAAAGATCAGAGCTTAGGAAGGGCTGGACGTTGTAGTTCAGGGAGGTGTTTATCAGCATGGGAAGGAGTGAAGGAACATTAGAGGCGGAGGTGTTTAAAGATGGTAAAGTAGTAAAGATGTCTCCTGATTTGCATTTGTGTTTTAATACAGTGTAAAGGTATGAATTCAGCAGGATTCTTAGTTTGTAAGCAGGATCCTCCTGATCTATTACTGTATGTCATCCTCTTGTGAAGTGAACCTTTTTTTTTTACATTTTTTTTTTACTGTTTTTCCCAATTATACTGAACTGAAGTACATCATAAAGAAAGTTATATGAAAACATTATAATGCTAATATTAAAACTATTAATAGTCTTTAATCTTTCTAGTGGTTGTGGTCATTTATTAGATGAATAATACAATGTAGATCCCTGTTGCTACTTTTGTACAAAATAAATAAATCTATGTTTAGAAAGCCAAATACAACGGTCTACCCGAATTGTAGGTCAAAGTTCGAGTAGCCGTATTGTTACTGGAGAAGAACAGATTTGTTGTGGGTTTTGTTACATTGTGGCAGACCAACATTCGAGTTCTTCCTGGATGAAATTACCGATGTGGGAAGACTCACTGTCCCCGACGCCGCGGACGAACAAGCAAAAGTCTGTGGCACCCAAGGACAGTGTCTGTCGCGATGGAGCTGCACGGGGTCCATGCTTGTGAATTGGATCCCTTTGGTGCTGTGACCACCACGTCACCGCATCTGGCAGTGGCACCAGAGACATTAAGGCCTGCTACATCTGTGTAGTGTACAGAACTTTCAAAACCTCATACTGTAGGTTTCTTCAAGTTTACTGTTTTGTTTAATATAGTACACTTGAAGAAGAAACCTATGACATTTCTTTCAAAACTAAAGCTGTCTCACATTTTAATCTGGTCTGTAACTGTTACATACGCCCATAATATATATTATCTTTAACTGTGCATGCAATGTCTTGTATATAATGTTCACTTATGTAACTATGTATTTGTCATCATAACTCGGTGCCCAGGACATACTTGAAAACGAGAGGTAACTCTCAATGTATTACTTCCTGGTAAAACATTTAATAAATGTAGCCCTCTTACCCCCACCCTAAGTGAGATTGAGGTGGGTAGGTGTATCTGACTACTTATCAGTGTGCGGCTGTACCTGTTTGGCAACCAGGAGGGCTGAGCTTCCGCCACGGGGAACCTGGGGTATATACTTACACTCAGTGCAGCGCCTCCACGGATGAGGGATCCCAACGTGGTGGGAGTGTGCCCTCACCAGAACAACCATACAGTGTGTAAACTCTGCTAAGGGCAGATTGCCAGGAGTTGATATGGGTTTTCCCTGCTTCTGACACTGGGTTGTGTAAGTGAAGGTAGGTCATGTGACCCTGTGTCCAATCAAGAGACGCAGGGGCGGTGCCTACTGGAGGTTACATAAAGCAGTGTCACTTCCTATTTAGTCTGTCTGCACAAGGTTGGAGTGTGTAGTTAGTGAGTTGGAGGAGAAGAGTGATCAGCTCATGAGTAGAGCTGATCCAACCATAGTGTAGTGAGGTGGACCAGTACCTCTCACCCTGCTTAGGGGGTGAGGGAAGAGTTAGCCCCACTCTGGATGCCCTTGATCCAGAGTGGTGGCAGGGAAGGACCATCACAAAGGAGAACAGTTGGTGGATGGTGCATGAACTGTACTGTCTGCTGCTGTTGCTGCCCTGCTGTGAATAAAGACTGCTGCTTTTAAAAAGGAAGACCTGTGTGAGACTGGAATCTCTCATCCCTGTGTGGGAACATTCTCTGGTAAGGATTCCACCCCACATTCCTGGGGCTTACTAAAGATGGAGGCGCTGCACCATTGAAACAGAACGAACGCATCCACCCCAGTAACCTGTTCCTGTTATCCCCCATGTCATCGCGGGAGACTCAGGCCGTCCTGTTGCCAGCAGGTATGCACCACACAAAGACACGTAGCCAGACCCCAGTACACCTTAGGGGGGCCGATCTGCGATTGGCCCGGGGAGAGGGGGCTACACACACAATGTGAATAAACAGTATTTACTGAGCATGAACGGTAACTTCAATGAAACTCTCTGTGCATAACATCAATACATCATTACTGCATATGAATAACATTGCATCACCCTGAATGCATACCATCCTTTCAGCCCACATGTCCATCATCACATCACCTCAGTCCCTTTGATAATAATGTGCTTGGGCACTTTATCCCTTGAGTGTCCACAACAATAAGGTGAGTGTGAGTGTGAGGGATAGCGCTTCCCTGTGTTGGGGCCTGGTGGTGCACTTATTATACTACCTCCCTGATCACTGCTCCTGATCAGGATAATCCTTGGAACTCAGCAACACCGCACAGTGATCCCACGCCGCACTGCGCTGCTCTCTGCAGGAATGGATTCACACGCTGACTCCACAGGGGAGGGATCCCCAGCCAGAATGATCCTTTACCACAGTCTCTGCTATGGAGTCAGATACTCTTTCTGCACTCAGGCTGCACGGGCATTCAGGCAATGTCCTGCAGCATGTCTCTTCCTCTCTGAGTATGGTGAAGGAGTCCCTGTCTTAAGGCAGTCCCTATAACATACAGTTATTCCTCTACCGTGTCTCAGGGGACTACCTGGGCCCTGGGGATATACCTCTACCCTTGTCCTTGCATGCAGAAGATCTCTTGCTGTAGATACTGTCTGATCCCAGACTCTGGCAGTTCACCACGTGCAACTGGCACTGGTGATATTACATAACACTGTGTATCTTAGAAAGCAACCCTTCTTTCTATGAGGGGCCTTTCCCTGACACAGCCAAAGCCAACTACTCTGGCTGCACTGCACACAACACTGTTGCAACTTGCTATCCTGCTCAGCTAAAGTGGCAACCTCCCTATCTGGGGTCTGTCCCTAGCTGCAGTACCTCACTGGTGACTCAGGGCAATCTGGGGCCTGGGGAGGGTACTCTGGCCTAGTGCATTGGGTCCCTGCCCTGCACACCTACCTCCTCCCCTGTCTGCTTCCCCACCCCTGAGTGACTTCCTTCCTGTCAGCCTTCTAATATCCCTAACTAGATCCTCCCCTTTACAGGAGGATTCCTCAGCCCTATTGGCTAAGCTAAAACACCTGACGGCCTGCTGCTATGCCTCCTGGGAAGTGTAGTTGCCAAGGAGGCTGCATGGGCGCCTCTCTAATGGCCGCCCCTCTTGTCCTATCTGCGCCTGCGCTATCCTAATGGCTGCCGCGCCACTTCCCTGCGCATGCGCAACCTCTAGAGGGCCTTCCTGCCTCTCTACCTTCTCCTGTGCTCCATCTGCCACCTCTAAGATGGCCGCCGCACTCGTCCGCACATGCGCGAGCGATCGCGCACACGCGGTCAACTCCAACATGGCTGTGCCCGCTTGGATGGCGGAGCCAACCAGTGAAGAGACGCCACAGCCTCCCTGCGCCTCCTGCTGCCGGCTATCTCGCCGCACCGCCTTAGCTAGCCGCGCGGCACCCTGATGAAGAAACCCGCGAGTTTCGAAACGCGTTGGAAGAGCTGATAAGGATCCTATCTTTCACTGTCACCCCATCACGCGAGCTGATCCAGCGAGAACGGCGCAAAAACCGGCGATTTTCCCCGCGGTGACGTCACCAACCCGGAAGTGCTTGCCCGGAGGGGAGAGAGAGACTATCCAGCTGGCGTGGAGCTCCGCTGTGTAACAGCATTGTATGGGACAATAGCACACGTCCCACTCGAGTTTTGGGAGTAGAACTGCAAAGGCTTCTTACCTACCCTGTACCAGAGGCACCAGCGTCCAGATCCATGTGAGGACATTTGTTCCGGTTTTCTGTGGCGTTGGGTAACAATATCCCGAAACTGCTTGTTTTATACCACATTGATGTACGCACAATACTCACCTTATTCTAATTTATGTCAATATAATTTTTAATGCACTATGAGCGTTGTGCGCTGTGTCTTTTCTGTTTTTATCTGCTAGTTTAGGGGGTCCATGAGCCCCCCCTCCATCGCAGCTGCAGACGCTCTGTTCAAGGTCACGTAATTTACATTTATATTCATCACGTCACGTTATAACATTAGTTGCGCACTTTATTCTTTCTCACCTATTGGCCTGCTGCTATGCCTCCTGGGAAGTGTAGTTGCCAAGGAGGCTGCATGGGCGCCTCTCTAATGGCCGCCCCTCTTGTCCTATCTGCGCCTGCGCTATCCTAATGGCTGCCGCGCCACTTCCCTGCGCATGCGCAACCTCTAGAGGGCCTTCCTGCCTCTCTACCTTCTCCTGTGCTCCATCTGCCACCTCTAAGATGGCCGCCGCACTCGTCCGCACATGCGCGAGCGATCGCGCACGCGCGGTCAACTCCAACATGGCTGTGCCCGCTTGGATGGCGGAGCCAACCAGTGAAGAGACGCCACAGCCTCCCTGCGCCTCCTGCTGCTGGCTATCTCGCCGCACCGCCTTAGCTAGCCGCGCGGCACCTGCATTTACGCCAGGGAGAGCGCGGGGAAGAGTCCCACAGCCGGGGACCAGGGCTATATAAATAAATAAATTTAAAAAGCTCTGTACACTATTTTCATCTACTAACAATTCTGATGTTGGTCCACTAAAAGGTATAATGACCTACACCGAATGTTACCTGAATTGGTCTTTGAATTGCTCCATGAAAGGAATGCATCAGTATGACTCCTTTCTTTGAGAAAGATTAAGATTGCTACAGTACCACACATTTTTAATGTGCTTCCTCTAAAAAAAAAATACATTCTTTTCAGCACAAGTTTCTTTGATCACTTCCCACTCAGTACTTTTCCTGTCATGCTATTGGAGTCAGATTTGAAATGGCATTGAGCCCTTAACCTCGTTTTGTTTAGTACTTAAGGCAATGGAGCGATTGCATGCTACAATTCTTTACAGCCATGAGTAAATCTAGTCCAAATTCATGAAAGGTCCAATCTCCCCCAAAGAGAGCAAAATATATGTATTTATCAGAGACCTCTCAGACATCAAAATGTTTTTATTTAATTTTAATAGAGTATTACATATAGATGTGGTTTTCACCTTTTTTTTTTTTGGTTAATGAACCCTAGAATTAGATTGTGAAATTCTGGGGAACACCAACCCTCCCCCCATCCATCTCCCCCCCCACCCCCCGAATCCAGCTTTCCCCCCCCCCCCCCCCCCCATCCCTCTCTCCGTCTCTCTCTTCCTCCCTCACACTAACTCCTCTCTCTGCTCCACCCTTCCTCCCTCCCTCATCCCCCCTTTACGCTCTCTCCCTCTCCCCCCTTATGATCTCTCCCCCTCGTCCCCCTTACACTCTCTCTTTTCCCCTTACACACTCTCCCCTCTCTTCTCCCCTTACAATCTCTCTCCCCCTTACACTCTCCCTTTCTCTCTGTGAGCATGTGACTTGTGAATGTGTGTACCTCTAGCTATACAGCTGACTCATTTACCTCCATGCATGACCCTCACAATGAGCAATGTCTCCCCAAACCCATTACACTACACCTCTATGCTGCGACTACCAAGAATAATGAAAAATATGTAATTATCAAAACGCAATGTAGCAAAATGGGTCCAAAAATGCAGTTAATCTCTCCTAAGAGGTACTAGGTTTAAATTAGAGCCCAAAGACCGTACTTTAGATTTAATATACGAAAAAGTGGTATAGTGCTTTGTTACACAAAAAAAGAATGCTACAAATACATACTGTATAATAATGCAGACAGTTTTAAAAAGAATAGGATAAAAACTGAAAATCTAAATATGTTACCCAGTAACAATAT
The DNA here is from genome assembly GCF_040206685.1 of Ascaphus truei. Taxonomy (NCBI): domain Eukaryota; kingdom Metazoa; phylum Chordata; class Amphibia; order Anura; family Ascaphidae; genus Ascaphus; species Ascaphus truei. The sequence goes on from NC_134484.1 coordinate 63,423,471, forward strand.
CAGATCCTTAAACGGAGGGCTTGGAGCTGAAGTAAGAGAATCCATGTGTTTTCTGGAAAACACCCCTCTATTTTCAATTCCGGTTTTTGATACCAAAATAAATGGCTTTTATGCCCCAAAATCTTACTGTTGTCACAGAAGAGGCCCACCGTTTGTGGGTGGGTCTTATCTTACACATCAGTCTCTTGTAACTTTTATGTCGGAGTCATTTGAGTTGGATAAACATTCTCTTTCCCAGAGTATAAGATACAGTACCATATCATTCTCTTCCTGTCACTCCTAGAATAATATGACCCACATCATTGCATTCGGACGTTTAGACATGTGTCTCGATAAGGATCCTTTTTAATATTTGAGGGCAAGATAAGTATCTGACCGATGCATCATAAACTTTCCTGTCATTTAATGCGCCTGACTTCACATGTCACAACGCTATAGTCTTTATTCTTGTCAATTATAACAGATCCGAAATATCTGATATCTTGTAAATCTGTAAGGAGAATAATATTGAACTTTTGATCACCATCAGTCTCTGGTTTAAGGTGGGTCCATAACGTTTTATGATCAGCCATTTGAGGATTTGCCTGTCTGACTTCCTGTTCTCTCTGACTGTCTCCTCACTGTAACCAGGGTTGTTATCTTTATTTAATTACCCCAATAAACACAGGCCACTTTTAGATAATTACAAAAAGAAAGAAATAGTTATAGTAAAACTCAAGCTAGCCCTTTGTGTGCTGTATTTGTATCACAACTGCACAGAAAAGGGCGTTAATGTCACAAGTATAACAACCACTGCAGCTGCCTGGAGAGGCTTTTTAAAAGTGAAGTACCATTTAGGATTAGATGGAACTAATGACCCCGATTTATTTAATACTGGGTGACTGATGCCTTTTTAAATAAAACCAGACAAGTATTTTGCAATAATTTTTAAAGCAGCAGTTAGTGTAGATCCCCATTTCCTGCATTTTATTTTATTTATTTTAGAGGCACTTTCCAACTTCTTTTCTTATTTTTATTTTTTTATCCGATGCTTTGTTCAAGTAATACACGCATTTGAAATATTAAACGTTTTGTTTAGCGGTTTAAATGCAGCTCTTCTCAGAGCCCAGTGCATGCTCCGGGCACAAGATACTAACTTATAAGTTAGACTCATACAGGCTTCTGGGGTGGATTGCTGTTTTAATTTTAAACAGGGAATCTGAATGAATTATATTTGCTTCACCAAAACCACAATGTTCTTCCAGTCATTCATTTATTCTTCCCCCCTGTCTGTGCACCAATTACACAAGTCAGGGGTTCTCAACTCCAGTGCTCAAGCCCTTCCCCTCCCCCCCCCAACAGGTCAGGTTTTCATGATATCCCAGCTTCAGTCAAATACTGAGCCTCTGAGCCACCTGTGCTGAAGTAGGGACTGATTAAGTCATCTGTGCTGAAGCACTGACTGATTGAGCCACCTGTGTTGAGGTACTGTAGGGATATGCTGAAAACCTGACCTGTTGGGGGTTCTTAAGGACTACAGTTGACATAAGGGATAAGAAAAAGGATAACGCAGACATTGCGACTGGAAACCAACCTTCATTGTCGGCTTACAATATTTACATATGTTTCAAAGGCAAACTTTAAAAGGATTTAAAAATCTGTATGATGGCTGAAATATTTTTGAAAGGCAATTAAACCTATCGCTGCTATTAGTTTCCCTTTGATTGTATGTGGTGGTGCACTTGAGTGATTTGTTTCACACCCCCTTTATTTAAACATTTAAGCCTGTACTTCATACTGTGTGTGCCCTGCAATTTGCTGTGGTAATATAGCACAATAGTACTTCAAACTTGTTTCAATTCAGTTTCAGAAATATCCTAACACTGGCATTTAAACATAGTACTGCACTCAACATCTGCTGCCACTTGGCCAATCAGATTATTACATGTGATCCCTGGTGACATTTGTAATGGGCTCTGATAGGCGATAGTGATGACTCCGTTCATAGGAGAAAGAACGGCCTGTAGATTAACCCTGCTTCCCCAGCTGCTTTCCTCTGGCCCATGGATACATTGGCCTGTGTCAATTTGTTGATTAGATTTGTTAATGGAACAAACCATTATTGTTGACCTGCAGTGTTATCGACAGTTCTTTGACAGGAATTCATTCAGGAGACCGATTAGGTTAAATGGTCTTCGATTTATTTAACCTAACAGGCTCTTTAACCCTTATGCTGCCTCACTGGCTTGCAACACATTGCTTACCCGTCGGCAGCTGGGTTAAAGGTGTAGCATAGAGGACTTATGGATTCACAAGCTTAAGTATTGCTGAAATAGCATATTAGTAATAAGGTAAGAGCATCCATATGTATCTGTGTTCCCATGATGGGGTATGTAAGAGACGAGTGCAAAGTTATAACCAGGGAGATATAGATTTGGGGGAAATAAACATTGGCTTTTATTTCGCCCGTAGATTCAAAATGGCAGGGCTTTAAGGCAGAATACAAATAAACTAACAGCCTATCCCTTTGTAAGGGCTATCTCACACTTCCCAGTTCCTATCTGCAGGGCTGGGAGGATAGGCCACTTACCAACCTCTGACCCAAAGTTCAAAGAAGTACCGGTTATTAGGGGGCTCTGTACATCAGTCCGGGTCTGGGTTGGTGTCCATGGGATGCACCCTCTGGCAGGTTCCAGGGACTGCTGTGTCTTGGAATAAAGCGTCTGGTTTCTTAGGCTAAGGCCCCGCTCCCTCAGTCAGCGCGCCCGCACTGCAGACAGGCGGGGCGCTGACAGACACAGACCGTGGTCTGTAGGGAGCTGGGAGCCGGAGTGGGAGGGAGGTGGGAGTGGGAGGGAGGGGGGAGAGATCTGGTCGTGGTGCCGTCCACACCCCCACACACATACACACACACACGCACACACACATACATATACACACACATATACACATACATACACACACACATACATGCACACTCACACACTTTAACCCGCAGCTCCTTCCCTGCTCCCGCCCAAGGCGCCTCCCATCTAGCTCCTTCCCTCCCCTCCTCCCCATTGGCTGACTCGCGTACCACGTGACAGCGCCGAAATTCTCAAGATTCTTGCAGCATCGGCCGGCTGACGCGTCACAGTACGTAGTCAGCCCTGCCGGAAGGAGGCAGAGGGGGCAGGGACCATTCGGACAGGGGTCTGGTGGTTCGCGGCCGCTCGCCCCACCGGCCGCAGCGGGTTCGCAGCCTTAGGATCTCTTTATGGCAGCACCAACTTCCTTAGTGCTTGAGAGATCACCCGCAGTTTACACAGGAGGCTTTTCTACCTAGTGAGTTGGAGACTGGCTAATTGTCTGTAGCTGCAATTAACCAGCTCCATGCTGAACTCATCAGTCAGATCCAGGCTTTCTATTTGGAACCCTTTTAGACAGGGGTTAAGGCCGTGTCACAGGGTAATGTAACTTTCAGTTCCTAGCAAGAAAAACAGAACATTGGCAAACTAGCAGCAAATTCCAAAGTACACGGGTAATACGAAGTTCATAGGGAGCTAGAGATTGCTACATCTTCAGGGGCCCCATGACGTAGTGGCTACGTCATGCCCAAATAGTGCTTTTCCCCCCCCCATCTTTGATCACATCCAGCATTCTCATGGAGTGCAGGACGCGATGTGAAGTATAGAGAGATGGAAGAGGAGGACTCTGGGTAAAGGACCGCCACCGTTACATGGCCACTTTCAAAAGCGGCCACGTGACCACGTTGTCCCCTTACAACACTCAAAGGGTTAAGATTGTAGATAGAATCAAAACCTCCATGTGGATCAGCTGCTTTATGAAAGCTAATGAATAGCCCTCTTCTTTGTTGGGCTAGTAGCTGTGTTGAAATAAATAAGCACCTCAAATAATTGGGTAACGGTAACCCATTCAGAAAATGTGAAAATTAAGCAAGAGAAATGAGAATGAAACCCGAAATACAGAGATGACCATCCTTTAGTTTCTGTTTCACATTGGATGTTTATACAGCAGGAAAAAATGGCATGCAGAGTTGTGTGCAGTTTTTAGGACAAGTCTGGGGTATCATTTTTTTTGTTCACAATGTAACCATCCATAGTCAATGAACATATATTGAACAAGTTATCATCTGGTCAATTCATTGAAGCTACATTTATTTCTATATACTTGGTCTACATGGTAACTAAATTATGAGTTTATACTAAAGTTCCCAGCAAAAATGGAGACTGCGCTCGTCTGTTCTCTCCTGGATATCTCTGCTATCCACCTTCTCCCGCAGCTCCCAATTCCTCCGGCGATCACCCGGGATAACAGTCAGAAAGTAATAAAAAAGGGGGGGTTGGAGCGCAGAGAGAAAAAGGTGGTATTAGACAAAATCACTTTATTGGGTAAAATAACATCTAAAACTTACAATCAGTAAAGCTGCATCGCCCGTGGGGTTCCCAAGCCAGTCCTCACTAACACTGCCTCCCTCGGCAGTGCCTTACTGCGAGTCGTTACCCTGCTACAACCCGGAAGAGGAAGTCCAAGGCTAGGCTCTCTCGCGAGATCGCTATTTGGGAAGTGCTGGCTCTGGCTGGATATTCAAAATGAATGAAACCCTATGGGCTACCGGTACCACTCTCCAAGACCGAGTGTGTACCCTATATTCTATGCAACCCCTAGGGGTAAGGGGTTGCATAGAATATAGGGTACACACTCGGTCTTGGAGAGTGGTACCAGTAGCCCATAGGGTTTCATTCATTTTGAATATCCAGCCAGAGCCAGCACTTCCCAAATAGCGATCTCGCGAGAGAGCCTAGCCTTGGACTTCCTCTTCCGGGTTGTAGCAGGGTAACGACTCGCAGTAAGGCACTGCCGAGGGAGGCAGTGTTAGTGAGGACTGGCTTGGGAACCCCACGGGCGATGCAGCTTTACTGATTGTAAGTTTTAGATGTTATTTTACCCAATAAAGTGATTTTGTCTAATACCACCTTTTTCTCTCTGCGCTCCAACCCCCCCTTTTTTATGAGTTTATACTAAGACTACTGAGGATAATAGTTTTTTTAGAGTTGGCATGGATATTTACTTTAGCTCAGTCTTTTGTAGACTAGATGTAGAAAGACTATATGAATAGGTGTAGTTCATACATATAATGCTTGTCTTCAGGGTAACCAATGTATGATACAGGGTATGTGGCCATGGAATGAATAAATCAGGCCTGGGAGCCTTTGGAAGACATACAGATACTCATTGGTATTTTACCTTTGCTGTACGTTAAATACAAAATGACTTCTCTTTTTCAAGGCTAAAAAGCTCTTTCCCCTCATCCCTCCATACAGTACTTCCCTGATGTTTTAATTGATTTTCCACTCTTTGGCCTTCCCCTTCCCCCATCTTGGTGCAGGGGCATTTAAATAGCAGGAAAATATTAATGACCACACCACTCGGTAATAACATCGGCTTGGTTTCTGTAATATGCACAAGATGTCTAATTCATATAAGGTTATTGCACAGAGTATCTCACTATGTTATTTGATTGACTATTTGGTCAAACATTCCTTTCCACCTACTGTACTATATGTTGTGATTTCATATTTCATGCTCAAATCTTTGTATCGTTTATATACAGTACACTGTACAGTAGCGTCTGTGATTTAAATTTGTCTGTATCACCCTATTAGACTGTGCGGGTTGAAGCATTGTGCCACTCAAGTCGGGACAGATAAGAGTGCAACTCTATCTGAGATCTATAAGTATATCGTTGACAAGTATGAATTCTACAAACAAACACCAAACCGAGAATGGTGGAGGGCATTCTTTTAGGCACAACTTACGCATAAATGATTGCTTTATTAGAACATCTCCGCGTCCCGGCAAAAGGGGCGGGTGCTGGGCACATTGAGGCTAAAGTAGATGTTTAGCGGCTTCAATTAAGTTTAGTTTATATTCTAGAATATACAGAACAATTTTTAAAGTAAGCAAAACAACATAAAAGCAAATGATATCTTGTACATTCAATAAACTTGGGTAGTTAATTATAATCCTAAAAATACAGCAGTTGTGGCCTAAACTATCTCTAATAAGTCTAGGTCGGTGGAGAACATCAGAACAAAAACATTGGTTTATGTGCTCATTGCTTAGCTTTGAATTTTTATATTGATTCCTTCATTTCCCCTGTGAGTTGTAGAGTTATTTCAGGAGGCAGCAGCTGTCCCTCATGCATTATATGTGTCCCTTATGTGGTAGCCTTGCATCCTTAGACCTATTAGTGCAAATACTTGTATAAATATAGTCAATGCAGCTTTAACCTTAGGGGCCTCCTGCACTTTACTGTGAAATGTGTTGCAGACATCTACAGTGCTGAATGAATTAATATCCCCCGCTAAGGCCGAGTCCATAGACGGACAGGCCGTGCTGAGGCGTGCGGACGCTCCGCGCAGAGCCCCTGCATCCTCAATGAGGATGCCTTGAGAGGGGGCTCACGCGAGCGTCCGCAGGCGTGCTGAAGAGTTGGAGGTTTCAGCCGAGCGCCAAGCTGTTTTTCAGCGCGCTGTCGGCTGAAAATCTCCAATCACAGCACAGCAGTGTCGACGTCAGTGCGTCGCGGGCGATTGGCCCAGCGACATCACTGCCCCGCCTCCAATCACCTCCCCCCGGCTCCAATCGCGCCCGCTGGCTCGCCTGTATGGGCATGAAATAGCCCAGATTTCAGCAGGTGAGCCTCAGCGTCAGCGCGGCTCGGATCGCCTCACCCCTCTATGGCCCGGGCCTTATACATACAGCAGACGCACTTACCAGAATTCTCTCCTACTGTCTCTGTACTTTCCTCCTACCTACCAATTAGATTGTAAGCTCATCGGAGCAGGGATTCCTCTTCCTTAATGTTACTTTTATGTCTGAAGCACTTATTCTCATGACCTGTTATTTATATTATTTGTTATTTATATGATTACCATGTGTATTACTACTGTGAAGCGCTATGTACATTAATGGCGCTATATAAATAAAGACATACAATACAATGGCATCTTGCTAAAGATAGACTACATCCATGTGTAATTCCAGCAATGTACTCTTTGTCTCATCACCACTTAGGCAATCTATAAGATGGTTTCTTCAGTAATGAAAATGCCAGAGGATGAGTCAACGCCAGAGAAAAGAACAGAGAAAATCTTTCGGCAAATGGACACCAACCGAGACGGTATGTGTTTAAAAGGAATATCTCACCGGAACGAATAGCTCAATTAGAAAGTAGTGAATTTACGTGACTGAGACCCAGACTCGCTAAACTCTGTTAGGTCATTTAAAGGAGAACTCCTGGCGACACATAATTATTATTAAATAAGATTGAAGCAGGGGGTCTCCGGAGCTCAACTGCCTTAATTTCAGCTCCTGGGACCCCATGCTTCCGGAGATACTTACCTCCGGAGGTGCTGCTGGTATCTTGGCCCACGTCACACGTAAGCTTTAAACTGCACAAGTAGGAAGCTGTAAAGTGATTACATCACGGCTTCCTATTGGCCCACAAGACACAGGACATTTAAGACGCCATTTCGATAACCCCAACTAACCCCATCTGTGCTGCTACCAACAGCCCTTTCGGAGGTAAGTATGTCGGGAAACTGGGGGTCTCTGGAGCTGAAATTAACGTGGCTCAGTTCCGGAGACTCCCAACTTCAAACATTGCCAGGAGTGCCTCTTTATGGTAGACTTAACCTCAGCTAATGTAACGTTAATGATTAAGCTGAACTCCATAAAGAAAGTATCGTAAAATGAACTTATGTTAACGTCACGTTAAAAGCCTATCATTATCTACAGGCATACCCCGGTTTAAGGACACTCACTTTAAGTACACTCGCGAGTAAGTACATATCGCTCAATAGGCAAACGGTAGCTCACGCATGCGCCTGTCAGCACGCCCTGAACAGCAATACCGGCTCCCTACCTGTACCGCAGCTGTGCGCAAGTGGGGATACTAAAGAGCCTGTTACACATGCGTTATTTACATCAGTTATGCACGTATATGACGATTGCAGAACAGTACATGCATCGATAAGTGGGAAAATGGTAGTGCTTCATTTTAAGTACATTTTCACTTTACATACATGCTCCGGTCCTATTGCGTATGTTAATGCGGGGTATGCCTGTACAATGGAGGTTAGGGAAAATGACATGCAAGTGAGCCACTAACATAAGAATACCCTACTCACGAAGCTCCGTTAATGTTACAGCAAAAAAAATAATGTTACATTACTGTATTTAAGTCATGTGTTGTTTCTCCCATCCAGGCATAGGGTAAAAGCAGTATGCAAAGGCCCTATTTCAATGCCTGGATGAGAGTAACAGCAGGTTGTTGGTATGACTTGCATATGTAGTGTTATTTCTCTGCATTATTTTTTGTAACCAGTTTGCATAACAGAACTATGAAAATTGTTGTTTTTACAAAACATGCGATTTTGGGGCTTTTTTGACAAACTGATCGGATTGGTAGAGCCAGAGTGAACCCGCTTCTAATAAAAGCCTTTTAGACATGGATTGGACGTGCAAGAAGGGCTTACAGAATACCAAAGCATGCCAAGCCTTTTCTAAAGAGCACTTTAGAAGCAGATTGTCGCATTTCGGAGCTACGAGAATAGGCCCCTAAGACTTAAATAAACTTATTTGAAGATAATGTACTGATCCCGTGACATTAACTATGCTAGTGCTGCCGTTATTTTTGCATAAATACTGTGAGTACACTGGTAACCTAAGGGGAAATAACATCCTGATTTAGGTTAAGTTACATTATTTAAAAAAGTAGTTAGTGATTAATGCGCTCCAGCGCTGGATCCATATCATTCAGATAATGCAAGTAGATATACAGGATGGGGGCTAGTGAGATTAATGAAGATGTAAAGTCCTCTGTAGGGCCAAATGATCCCTGAAGATAAGGCTGTTGGTAAAGCCCCCATATATTCCTCATAGGGATGGTCCCTGGACTCACAATGTAACACAATGATCAAAATAAAGTCAAAGATACTCACATATTGCCCCAGTCCGAATGTCCTGAGTGGCGTGCAGCCGCGTATTATTGCTGGTACAATGTTGAGAAAGAAGAACTGGCGCACAGCCAAAGGACTGGGGCACCAAAAAATAGCTGAAGAATAATCCTTTATTAATCCATAAGACAAACGGAGGTGAGCACCCTCCTACGCGTTTCGTGTATGGAAATACACTTTATCAAGGAGTCACATTATTTGCCTGATTTCCAGAGTTTTTGCGAGTCTGGGCCTGAAAACGTAACAAGAAGTGCAGGTCAAAGCGGGATTATGTGAAATATTCGCCACAGGGAAAGCTTACACCAAGATTCATGTAGGCAGTTATTCATTGTTACATGTATAGTTAGAACTTTGTAAATGTATTTCAAATAAAAAATACTACTTATGAGCACAGCCCTGCCTTTCCCCATTACCTCTCAGCATTCAATGATTCCACTGCAGCCAGGGATTCTGGGTAATGACATGCAAATGAGTAAACACTTTGTGTCACTGTTCGCTTATTATCCATTTTAACATGGACCCCTATAAGCTTATGCCTGCCGCATTACACAGGTTTTTCAGCACAGCCTGGGTTAAAGAAGTGCAGTGTCAGTAAACCTACACACAGACTGTTGTTTCGACACTTCTTTATCCCAGGTTGTACTGAAAAAGCTGTGTAATGCGGCAGGCATAAGCTTATAGGGGCCCATGTTAATATGAATAAGAAGCAAAAAGTGACACACCGTGAGTGCTCATTTGCATACCATTACCCAGTATGCACCTAGAATTAAAAAAATGCATGTTTTAAAACTGGAAATTAAAATGTCCAACCTTTCAGGTCTGCAGCTTGGGATTGTTTTGCACCATACAGTACGTGTAGCAGCCTTTAATGCAGAGTACCCTTCAGACATGGGTAGAAAGACATTGGAAATGTTCACTCCAGCTTTTTACAGATTTATGTAAGTGTATGGAAAATATTGTGCAATTATGGTACCTAAAAAAAAAAATAGCTTTACTTAAAGAAAGTGGTCACTAAGAAAACCATCCTAGTGTGTTAAAACTATCATCTGAAATGCTTGATTACAATAAAATACAAGTTTTTTTTAGTCTTTGATTAAAACCTCTATAGTGCTATGAAGATGTCCTCTCTGCACCATTGGAATGACCGGAGCCAAGACCTTCTCCAGCACAAATATTCCCTGAATACTGAGTACGGCCACAGACTTTAATGCTGTTGTATTTCTGAGATCTACTTAGGTTTTTTGTTTTGGTTATAGATGGTTCCTCTCATTTGAAATAATCGTTCTGCGAGCTGATGATCAGTGGATTTCCCATCAGGCTCGCACAGGCCTGGGCCTAGAGCGGCAACATTTTGGGGAGGCAAAAAAATGTCCGACCCCATATACAGATGCCGCGTTCGCAGGCTATCGGTCCTGATGGGAAGGCACTTGCATGTGGTCGCCGCCTCCATGCTGCCGCCCTCCTTCTTCCGAACCGCAGCGTCAAATGACGACGTGGACGACACCAGCGTAACGTCGCGCAGCGGCTTGTTGCCATGGCGACGTAACGTTGCGCCATCAAATACCGTCACGTTACCATGGCAACGTGCAACGTCACATTGGTGACGTCCGTGGCGTCATTTGACGCTGCGATTCCGAAGGAGGAGGGCGGCAGCAAGGAGGCGGCCGCCACATGTAAGTGCCTAGGGGCGGCGGATCTTGAAATCCGCCGCTGATGATGATCAAATAAGCTTCCAGATATACGTTGGGGGACTTTTCCTGGGTGCAAAGAGTGCATGAGAATGAGGGGACGTTGGTTTTTCTCTCTCATTCTAAGACTGAGAGAAACATTCCATCACATAAGAGCTGTAGCAGAATCTTTAGCACAGTTTATTTCCATTATTCATCGCAGCAGATGGGCTAGAAGTTATTTGCTCTCAATAATTTCCAGGCTTCCTTCTTGAAACCTCTCGCTGCTTCGCAAAGTGTTGCCGGCCCCCCTGGCAGCATTAAACAGGAAAATGTAGTCACGCAGGAATAACAATCTTTGCCCCCTTCTTTTCCACAGGAAAACTATCATTGGAGGAATTCATCCGAGGGGCCAAGAGTGATCCATCCATTGTCCGCCTCCTTCAGTGTGATCCAAGCAGCGCTGGACAATTCTGAACCAGTTGTTTGGACGAAATACATTTCTGCTTTTTTTTTTTTTGGTTTTATTTTGCCAAATTTTACATTTGTTGTGGTGTAGACACGTTCTGGCCATACATACCTTCCTTTTGTTGTATCAGTTGTTTTGGATGACTTTTAAGAATGGTGAATGCTGTATCGTCCCTTTGTGCAGAACATTGGCCGTACAATGACATCTTGATCTCCCTGGTTATTAATTGTATTCCGTTAAACGTATGGACAGTTATCTGCTCCCGTGCTTTACTTGCCTGCAGGGTGTTGCAGGACCATGTAGTAACGTTGAGGTTAAAGCAGCGGTTCGTGTTTTTAAAGGGGAGAACCTCCACACTTTGTGAAAATGACTCATTGGAGTGTGTAGTTATTCTGGGATTTATTCATCACCGCTTCCTAGCAGCAAAAGTAGAGCCAAACAATGTGATTCCTATCTTATTACTTTGCACTGATGTTCTGCCCAGTTATGCAGCCAGGAGACTTTCAGAAATAGTCCCTAATGAGTGTTATATTGTACGTGCTCCTTTTTTATTTCTGTGACTTCTACCTTATTCACAAGTCCGGTGTGTTGATGTTATGTGAAACCTGTTCATAATGCCCTTGTAAACCTGCGTGACACCTACTGTAGTGCCGACGAGTATTCTAAAGCAAATCTGGGGCAATCACTAACAAGATCCAGGTACATGCTGGGTACATGCTGCAACATTTCAGTGACATTTCTGCAGACAGACTAATGGCCCATCGGATTAACAGCAGGGGTCCCTGGCAGTCCCATTCAAACTGAATGGGACTGCCAGGGACCACTGCTGTGTTGATCCGATAGGCCATTAGTCTCTGCAGAAATGTCACTGAAATGTTTGCAGCATGTACAGTACCCAGCATGTACCTGGATCTTGTTGGTGATTGCCCCAGATTTTCCAAGGCAAGTTTTAGAATACTTGCGGCGCACCTGTATCAGGAGTACACTCCCACCCAGTGCTTCACCTGCTGGTGTTCTGCTGGTGTTTCTGAGGGTCATGGGTTTTGTGGATGGGAAGATGTCATTACTGGAACGCTCCAAACATGTGGCTTTTTTATGACTCTGTTGTTTAAGGAGAGTAATATTTGCAGACATGAACAAATCACAGTCACAGTAACGACGGCTTTATGTTGGAAGGTATTTATTTGCTGGTAATGGGAGCAGTTGTTAAACTTCGTCACCTACTTAAAACAGCACATGAAATAAGCTTAGAACATACTGTAAAACTACTGTACATTTTAACATCTAGATTATAGAAATAGCTAAAGAAAATGTGCTTTAATTGAACAATGTCAGTCCTGTCGGGACCAACAAAATCATTAGTGGTCCATCCAGCTCTGAATGATCAATAACCCCTTAAATATATAGCATTACAAATGACTATTCTTGGAGGTGGATATCATGTACGCCTCTGTTCTAATGCTAGAATATTGTTTTGCAAACTGTGAATATTACTGGCATGCAACAAAATGTGGTTTGCACCATTTTGCAAAGTTTACATACAATAGATGTACACACACACAATTGTTTTCTTACTTAAGAATAGAATACCGTTTACTATTTTCTTTCAGCATTTATAATCTTTATGGCGCTCAATGAGAATATACATCTCAAAATACTGGATTACTACATAAGGAAAATACCGGGGTTCCTCCAAAAACGATACTTGCCATTGTTAAATCAGTGTCCCTCCGCCCATAACCATGTCCGCTCCGTCACAGTTCAGTGTTATAAATCATGGGATGAGTTAATCCTACCTGCTTACAGTCGAATGAATGATGGTGTTTTTAATTGAGAGGGAAAATTAAACCGGAATCTTGTTAGAGGATGTTTCTTCTTAAAAAAAACAATCTCTCTCCCTTTTGCCTGTGAAACCCCTCTTTTCATCTCTAGGGAGATATTTTCTGTTTTAGCTTGCATTACTTTGAACTATTCCAACAAAAGTCCATAAATATCTGAAGCAGAAATGCGGTGACAGTCCCTGGGAGTGTAGGACATAAAGCAGTTCACACAGCAATTTGTCATGTACAGTATAAGCAGATAACTTTGGATACACTGTTATGCAGAGGGCTGCGATTATACTTTTAATGCAGACATTTTCTAGGATAGAGGACCACGTGGAGAAAACACTAATGAATGGTTTTCCTTGCATTAGATTCAGGTTCATACAAGTAGCAGAGTGTAAATATGATATGTAGGCATTAGAAAAACATAAGCTACTGCTTTCCACTATGTTCCGGGTGGTGCCGGAGAAGAGAGAGCTCAAGTCAGCTTGTGCCGATGGTAAGTCATATGTGTACCAAATACAGGAATACACATGTGTAGCCTCTTAAGATGTGCTGTAGTGCAAGGGTGGCAACTCAAGGGCCACCAAGAGGACAGGTTTGCAGGATATTTCTGCTTAAGCACAGGTGGCTCAATCAGTGGCTCAGCCAAAGGCCACATTGAGCCACCTGTTGGTGGCCCTTGAGGCCTGGAGTTGGCCACTCCTGCTGTAGTGGGCCCATTTATCAAAGTTGTCTGTTTTCAATTTGATTAATTTCCCTGGATAAATTGGTGTCGTTACTTTACATCATTTTCCCCCCTGTTTTGCAGTTGGGAGATCTTGACAAATTGACCCCATTATGTTTCTAACTAGCTACATGTGTAACTTAACGCGGGATCACTGTGCGGTAACTACTACTACAGTCAATGGGGTAGATCCCCAGTGGTCCGTTAAATCTTTTAAAGTGACGTTACCCCCATTTAACGAATCGATAGTCGTAACATACATCCACAAAGGCGATTAGCTCTACGATGCCCATGCGTTAACCAGAGAAGTATTGGATCGCTAACTTTTAGCAGACTTCTGGCGTACTCATATGCAAATCATATGCTAATGAGCTGTTAGAATTAACATTGCATAGACACAAACCTCCGTTCATGTTAGCGCACAGAAATAGCGTTATAATAATAAGGTCACACCAAACGCTGCCGCTACTCACATAGAGACCATGATTATCACAGCGTTAATTCTGGGAATAGTCTAAAAGGAGAAAGAGAAGGTCTAAATTCTACCCACCTGATTGCATAGGACTTAACCTTTTCATTACAAAAAGTTATGTGTCATACAAAGATAGATAGATATCTATCTATCTATCTGTATATATATATATATATATAAATATATATATATTTCTGAAATACATTCAAGAGATGCATCTGATAATGTGTTATAAAGTTCATTTAATAATGATTTTTAGTGATTAAAGTGAATGTAGGATATGTTTGTCTGACCTAATATGGTATATAATCTTGACTGCATTAAGAATGGGTATGCAGCAATGTGTATCCATATTATAACAATAAGAGGCAGAAGTGGTGAACACAACTTTTAATCACACATCGTTAATTCACGGTGTGTGAAAAATAAATTAAGAACAAATTAACTGGGAAATTTACAAACTATGTGCACAGGGAAAATAACCACAAAACTATGTACACAAAATCATCTCTTATTTTTGTTGTTGTGGTAGAACTGCCTGTAACGCACGTGCGTTAATTGGAATGGACGTTATAGTTTTGCCGATGTGTATGTGCCGTGTATTGGTAAACGCGTCTCGGCGCAACGAAAATCCCAGTTAATACAGCTAACGTAACGGTGGTAATTTGCCGAACGGCCGGTATTTTTGTATAGCATTAGCTTTGTGGGTACCCGTTAAATTGAGGGAAACTTAACGGGACGTTACCTAACTAGGTAACGTCCCGTTAGTACAGTAGCCCAGATTTAAGGGACCAGTGAGGATTTACCACATTGGGAGATAGTACAGGGTCACGGTGCCGTAACCTGTATCGATGCCTGGGGATCCCAAGCGCCTCGCGGCTTTGCCAGTATTCTGTGCCTCTCCGGTTCACTGCATCTGCTTCAAATGTAAGAAACTTTGTCAGCAGTTTTCTCACATTGCAGGTAAATTGTTAACTGGCGAGGTTCCCTCCACGTGCAAGGCTTTGTGATGTTAAAAATTGGAACCATATGATGACGAGAGACACATAAATGTATACCTTTCCCTTAAATATTTGCATCACCCAGCTCCTTCCCCTGTTGATACATTTTCCCAGATGAATGTTTAAAAGGCTTCACCCTCCAGTTTAGCTCCAAAATTGCCCTTTTGGATCCCTGGGTTTTGTTCTATGAAATGTGAAAGGTACAGAAGCCAAATTAAAATATATTGCTTCAAGCTACTGAAATGACAAATAAATAAGAACTTGATGCAACATTTATATGTGCGCTTCTGTATCTTGTCAGATTTTGAAAAATTATTATTTTTAATCAATGTACCATATCTGGGCATATTATTCATAATATGCAAATGCATAATAAATGTCTGGTTCACAAGTGCATTTCGTTTTTTTTTTTTTTATCATGACATAGCCAACTTATAAATATAATTTCATTTGTATTTAAAAAATCTCCAGGTAGGAGAGGGAGTTATACACTACATGCAGTCATTTGGCATTGATGACAATGTTGTAACTTAATATTTTGATAGCATCTAATGGTAATTATGAATAATCATTACAAAGGATGGCCAGGTTTGCGGGTTCGAAATCTGAACTTCGCAAACTTTGAAGTTTGTTCAGATGTCCGAGTCGAGCATCGGAATTCATTTTTGAATATATGTAAAGTCTGAGAAAGGTTCATCCTTAGATTTTTTTTTTTTTTAATAACCTGGGCGAATTTATACACAAAAGCTTACCGACATTTGGAAAATAAATTTCTGTTTATTATGAGTTTTTCTATATTTTTTTTAGCAAACCAAAAACAATCGAGTTCCATCAACACTAAAACCAAAACAATTTTTAGAACCACACTTTTTCAGTACCATTGTAGCACCATCAAAGATATATTCTTAAAAAAGCAATCCTATTATCTAGATTTTTCATTAACATTAAATAGCCTTTACACGCTAACCAAGGGATTTACTAAAGTGCATTCAAGTCAATGGGAGTTTCCATGCGTTAGTGCTCAGTCAGCACCGATGCACTTTAGTGAATCCCGGGGTAAGAGGTCATAAGTTGCTGTACAAAACAGGCCATACAACATAACATGACAGCCTGTCTGAAGCCGAATTACACGTGACACAGGACAAAAGCACGAGCCCACAACCAACAAACCTTAGGCTGCGTTTATAGTGACGGTGACGCGACCGATGACATCACCTGTCGCCATTTGCAAAAGTTGTACTTGGGTTTTCGGCGATGACGTCATAAAAGGGGGGGGGCAGAGGCACGGAGAAGCTCCCGATTGGCCGCAAGGGGAGACCGTCGCCGAAAAATATCAAATAACCGTGACTACCAGATTTCTGGTAGCAGTGTCGCTCCGTCGCCGTCGCGTGCACTATAAGCGCATGCGACGGCGACAATCCATTTGTTTTGCCGTCGCCGGCACTATAAGCGCAGCCTTAATCTGCTTTGGCTACACCGTATAGTTTAGAGCAGTCTGCAACTGGACTGTGAAATGTGCCCTTCCTTTGATTTTATCCATCTTACTCGTTCATTTACATCTTAACAAATACTGTTCTAGACCGGGTCCTACTGCAATGACGAGGTTCGCTGATAGATGCACCGCTACTTGCAATAGTTATTACAGTGGCCATATTCACTGATCATTATTCATGTAATCGTTTTTCATATTTTAGAGGTAAAGAATGAAAGTTAAAATGTAGCAGTATTACTTCCTATTCCTTTGTAAACCTGCCAAGCCCCAGGAATAGGGCTCCGTGTGATTCTCGCTGCCACCTTATTGTTTTTCTATTCTCCTACATTGCTTCTCTCCAATTAGTAAACATGCAGTGCAACCTGATCAAGTAATTAACACTGCCTCCTAACCAATAGGATATCACGCTGAAAGCAACTGGAGCTACTAATGAAATCCACTGTCATTTGTACACTACATATAGGAACAGCTAGCTCAGGGGGGCTCAGCTCCAGTTCTCAAGCCCCCCCTAACAGGTCAGTTTCTCAGGAAATCCCAGCTCCAGCACAGATGGCTCAATCAGTCCATACTTCAGTACAGGTGGCCTAATTCAGAGGCTCAGTCGACTGAGCCTCTGATTGAGCCACGTGTGCGGAAGCTGGTATATCCTGGAAACCTGACCTGTTGTGGGGGCTTGAGAACTGGAGTTCAGCCCCCCTAAGCTAGAGGAAAGATTTGGCATTTCACATATCAGTCCTTAGAAGGACCCTTTCATAATAAATACTTCATTACTTTGATAAATACAGTGCTTTCACACAATTTGCAATCATACTTTTGATAAATAGGTGTTTAAACTTTTATCTGTGGAGATTTTTTTTAAATATATATTTTCTGTCGTGCTCGCATGCATAACAGCTATTTCACTTTCAAAGCAAGCATTTTATTTAAACGCAGCATAGACAAAAGCAAGAGCACGTGATTGTCTAACTCCTTGTACATCAGACGTTCATGTTCCTCTTGAAGTAAGCTGCAGTGAATAACTAGTTCTGTATGGTTATCCCCTATCACTACACATTTGCTCTGGCTTCTATTTGTGAAGCAATTTATTCCGTTACTCCTCTGGGGAATGTCCTCTCTTTATCATTAATAGTGTAGGATAGAGATACATGTGGTGGATGTAACTGGAATACAATATGGCAGATGAAAAGATTTGTATCTTCTCTCTTAGGCGTTGTGTGTTGCTGGTCAGAGGTGTATAGCAGTGCTCCATATAATTGTGCACTGCACCTCTGTCATCCTCTGGGAGAGGGACTAGAGAATCCTCTTGCAAGCCTGACCTGGTGCTGTGCTTTTCTCTCCACGTTATCGAGTGCTTCCACTTTTTGTTAGAAATAAGTCTGTGTGTTACTTAGTTTGGGCTGCGGTTCTCAGAGTCACAAGATACAGTTCTAATGCACCACTACAGACATTAAGGGGCCTATGCAGAGAGCAGCGAATTTAAAAATTGGCGAGGGTAATAAAAAGTAGCTTTTTTGGAGAGTTTTATTCTCCATATGCAGAAATGTGCGAAATCTGCCATTTATAGCATGAATGCGTGTGGCGAGTTTAAAATGGAGAGATGCGCGATGCTGAAATGTGTAAAAAAAAAAAATCGCGCATATTTTTTTCCTTTCCTATAGCCGGCGAGCTCCGGCTTATTGCCAACTTTTGTTGGCGGAGCAAATTGTAGAAAATCGCACCATTTTTTTGGCGCGAACAGCCGCTAGATGCCTTTTGCGCCTTTCTGAATTAGGATATTTTTAAAACTGGCGAGATGTAGGTTCTCGCCAGCCGCGCGGCGAGATTTACAAATAGAAAAAAAAATGGCGCGTTTTTCGTAACTCGCCATTTTCTGCTGTTTTCTGCGCGAATTTCTCAAAAAAATGGCGAGATTTACTTTAGCGCTGCTCTCTGCATAGGCCCCTTAGAGTCTGCATTCATTTTTGTGCAATTCCAATTAGAGATCTGTTCACAAGAATGCTGAATCTTCACTTAATTGCACATTTATCATCCGAATTATTGGTCTGTATAACAAGCTCTAATGTCTGCTTTAAAAAATATAAATAAACAACCGTAACTTATGTAAAAAGCCAAATGTGTTTGCAAAGCAGCATTTCCATGCAGGGCCGCAGATTTCCCAGAGCCCAAGAAGGTAGCCTTGCAAGCCCCCTCCCCTTTCACACCTTGTGAGCCCTCACCTCTACCCCCCTCCCCTCTCGTACCTCCTCGCGAACCCCCGTTATCCCCCCTCTCTCACACCTCCACACTAGCCCCTTCCTCTCCCATGTATTTATCTAACCCCTTCTCTTCTTCACTCATTCTCCCCCCTCTCACCCCCCCCCCTCTTCCACCCCTTCTCACACTCTCCCCCCCTCTGCTATCCCTTAATTACGCCCTCTCCCTCAATCCCTTCTCCCTCCACACACACACAATACAATACCCCTCCCCCCCCTCAGCGCACACACCCCTACCTACATTTAAGGTGGTCTGAGGCCTCTGGTGCCCCAGCTCTCCACAGCTGCCGCTTGGCCTCTCTCCCACACAGGGCCTCCCTCTCTGCGAGACGAGGCCTCTCTCCTGTCGGTGTGCGCCGGAAGCTGGACCCGTCCCAAAGAGAGAGGCCCGGCCTGGCAGAGAGGGGTCTGCAGCAGCTGGGGAGAGCCGGGGGCTGGCAACCAGAGGCCCGGCACACTTGTCACGACTCTTTCCCCCCCCACCCCTCTGTCGTCGGTCCTGTTTCCATGTATGTTTCTATGTTTGCCTGCCCACAAAATACACCTCTTCTAGTCTTAACTTCCCAGTCACAAGCTTCCATCTTTAAATCTAGCTCAAACTTTCAACTGTCCAGTATATTACAAAGCACAAAGGTGAATTAAGCATTTGATCACTCAGGTCCCTTTGAATGCAATTTGCAGCACTCTGCTCCATTGCTAATGTACAGTATGTCAGTATCATATCAGAGTTCAACTTAACCGAGTACGTTGCATGTTACCTTAAAGCAATGTTGCAATGCTGATATAGTGTGAGTTCAAGATGATGGCCCAAGTAAGGCCACTGATGTCTAGCATGCCCAAGTTATCTGCAGTTTTATTACACTTATTTCCACTGTTAAAAATCAGCAGTGTACTTGTGTGAAAAATGAAAACAAAATGAAGATGGGCAGCAGTCACTCTCTTTAAAAGTGTAACCATGTCCCTAGTGGAATTGCCTTCACTTCTAGATGGCGTGATTTCCATAGAATATCAGTGACTTGGCAAACCTTTGCAGGGATATAGTGAAGTTCATCCATGACCTTGATCCATCCATTATCACCTTGATAAAGAGCTAACGATTGAATCGTGTAGGTGGAGGCTTTTTTTTTTTGCCTGTGTATGCTGTATGTATCCATGCTGCTAATAAATTAGCTCTGTTTTTCACTTTGGGAACGCCATCCCTGCTTTTTTTGGTCATTTCTACCTGCTGAAAAGGAGTGCTTTGCCTTTTTTTTGGTTCCTGTTTCTGCATGTTTGTGAGGAAATGTTTTTTGCACAAATTCAGTACGTGTCATTCTAATAAACATTACCATAAAAGGTGGCTGCAAGAGGTAAGGCTTAGTTTCAATACTGTACAGGGTGTCCATAAATTATTTACCCCATTATAATTTATTAAGGCTTACAGTAGGGTGAATAATTTATGGACACCCTGTATATTACATACATTTAATGTTTTTGTTGTGGCCTTTTTCAATAATTCTGCTGCGTAGGGGAGGGACTTGTCTATTTTTCTGTCTTTTCTGCTGATACACGTTAAGAAGGTGTTTACAATAATTGGC